>NC_069138.1:17797753-18086461 GCF_026914265.1 Mya arenaria
TAGAGTACTCAATCACATATTTATTTCTTTTTTACAAAATCAACATTTGAATTCTTATTTTAAATGGATTTTAGTTTAAAAAGTTTTGCTAATAACTGCAATAAATGAACATCATCTGTTAACAATAGAAAAAATAACCTTTTTATAACAATGCTATTTTTACTTGGTTACCTGGCTGTTCAAAGAGCTTAGGTACATATTGCCTGTGGTCACCAGCAACTCCGTTTCTTGTTTTTGTCGCCCTCTCCGTGAAGGCCAAGTAACTCACACCATCGGAGGTCTGGCTTAATTCCAAGTCCCCCCACAACATGGTCAAGTGCTCCTGTCTTCCTCGCAATCCAAGGTGCATGGTGTTGTTAAGCCAAATGGTATTTGTGAGGGAAATTGGAGAGGCTGTAATTAATTCGAAATTTATACCATTTGAAACAATTACACAGTTAAAATGTGCTTGATTATTATGTTGTATAATGTTCTCTACTGTTTAACAATGTACTGCACTGTAAACTCACTCTAAATGCATATAGATTTATTTTTTCTACCTTAATATAGTAATGAATGATTATAAAATATATATTAGGTTAAAGAAATATAAAACAACAGACATAAAATCCATGAATTTCGTCATACAATAATAATTACCCATTATTCGTTATTACCACGCAATACATATTATCAAGGTAGGCTTTTTTGAATACCGGGGACCGGCTTATATCGTTCTCTTTATGCTTTAGTTGTCTCCCTTGTCTTTGTTGCTTAGTGATATGTAAACAATCAATTAACTGCCAAACTTACCGGCTCCAAGAAGTTCCTTTTCGTAGAGTTGTTGAATCTCTGAGGAAGTGAAGGGATCGGCTCTCTGTTTTTTTGTTGCCAAGTCCCTTTTCTTTCAAGTCCACGCATTTCGCTTTTAGCGTGTCCCGTGTGAGTTTGAACTATTTTCCGCCCATGACATCGCCTTCTTACTCTGCAAAACGAGTTGATTATGATTAAAATAATCAAAGTCTGTGCATAAAATTATAGGCAACTATAAAATATATAACTATTAAGTAGTTTATTTATTAACTTTAGTTGTTTTAGATAATAAAAACAAACAGAAATACGCCTACCATTCTCGGACAGGTGTCTCTTAACACTTGACAATCTGCCACGCAGGGTAGATGGCTCGAAGTTGGTTGCAGCGAAGCCATTCGCCTCTGCCGAAAGCTTGGTCTTCTTGACACTGAGCAGGAATCTGGATAGAAGAATATCTAGCTCCTTTGGTGGAATGTCTTTGATCTGGCGGGTCTCGCCGTCATCATTCAGCCAATCGTTCACCTTTGTCATGTCACTCCTAGTTTTTGTTACCGTAGCCTTGTTTTTCTTTGCTTCAATGAATTGCCGGGCTTGTGCCTCAGTGAAATGTTCATTTTTTTCGATGGCAGAATCCAGTTGAAGTAGCCTGTTGGCTAAATTTTCGAGCGTACGTTCACCCATGTCTACTCCGTCAGCCATCTTCAACAACGTGAAATTGCGTCACGTTGCACGTGCGGACAATCGCAGGTTCATTATCGGTCACGTGACTGATAATAGCCCCGGGGCTATTATCAATTTTGATGATTATGGTCCCGCCGCGCCGATAATGACTATTCTGACAACGTTAAAATGTTACTATATATAGTAACATGTGCATTAACCACTTATAAAGCACATACTAAATTATGAATTCAATGTTTTAACGATAATATTTTCTTATTAAATGATGTATGATTACATCGATTATGTAGTACAGATGAATACATATTAGAGATTATTTGGCGCTTTTAAACTGGGGAATTTATAGGCATGTAATTATTAAATAAATTTTTTTTTTATAAAGGCTTATACCTTTTAACTGAACGCAAATTATATGCTTCTCTGTTTGATCATTTAAGTCAGATACTGCATTAAACATATTAACGCAATGAATAAAAAAAGTGTTTTGCAGCGACATACATTGTGCACCTTTAATAACCCCAGCAAATACCCAGTAAAGTAGAACATATGAATACAATTTTATTCAGATTGGCATAGCAAGTATTGACGATACTTGTAAAAACGCACTACAAGTAAGACAAATCTGGTGTCATACATATTCTATCTTTAATCATCATTTGCGCATTAACCTTTATTGTGCTCCTTTAAAATCAAATCCGAGATAAGTTCAACCAAGTACGAAGTTTACTGCGTAAATTGAAACGTCAGTTAGCTATCTATCTATATACATTGATGACATGTTTGCTAATAGATATGCCTGTTCAAACAGTTATCTTTATTCGGCTATCGTGGGGCGGTTTTTATACTATTAAACAGGAAGAGTTTATCCATGTATAATTAAATAATATTAAAATTTTCAGTAAGTATGTTTGAACATAATAAAACAATATGCCGTGCAGCGGGGTCGTAATTCACACGGTTGTACATGTTATTTCGTATCGTTATTAATGAATGTTGACTTAGTGTTGGTGTCGATAAAAAGGGGTAAAAGGGAGAGTGTTGTTGCTAGAGAGTATATATATTTGTTACATGACAGGATGTTTTTATTCAGAGTCGTCGTCCGCGACGTCAACATTTCGTGTTTCCAACATCAGTGTTCCTATTCGAACTGTTAAAAAACCTGGATAGTTTATTTTACGGCATAGTTTATCATTTCTCGATTCAGTTCGATAAATAAACACCACAAACAAGTCACTCTTGATAAATTACCATTTGATTTTATCGAATTTTGATTAAATTCACGTTGTTCGCTCTCTAGCTTTTATATGATTATCCAATGTTTACCAAACTTTATGACGTTGTTCATTGGCTTTCATATCGACTGAGTTCGTTAAACAACCATTTTATACAATTTATATTCACGCTAAATAGCATGCAATATGTCATCATTTCCCATTAAAAAAGGCACTCGAAGAAGGCGACATATTCAATTCGGGGAAGTTTGGTTTAATTTAGTTAACAGGTTGTCAGTGTTTTCTATGTCTAGACAATGCTATAATCGGAAATTCTGAGCCGGACTCTAAGCATCTGTTCAATTTGGTACTGCCCTATGTCTGAATGTGTGTATGTGTGTATGTGTGTATGTGTGTATGTGTGTATGTGTGTATGTATGTATGTATGTATGTATGTATGTATGTATGTATGTATGTATGTATGTATGTATGTATGTATGTATGTATGTATGTATGTATGTATGTATGTATGTATGTATGTATGTATGTATGTTCGTGCGTGCGTGCGTGCGTGTACGTGTGCGTGTATGCGTGCGTGTATGTATGTATGCATGTCAATCAACTGAAATTTGAAGTGAAATGATAGATGTTCAAAATTTCAAGGTCAACAAAGTGTGTTCGCACAATTGTTACCTTAATAATATTTTCAGTCTTGTCCAGCACATTAAAATTAACAAATGATACCAATAGAGTAGTTTTGAGGTCTCACAGCATACAATTTTGGCCTTTTTGCGACATACATGCGTCTATGGTGGGAGAAGTATTGAAATTCAAAGAATATGTTATTTGCGACATACTGGCGTCGGTGGTGAGAGATGTTTTCAAAATAATATAATATACTCTTTGCGGCATACATCCGTCGGTGGATGGAGAAGTATTGCAAATTATAGAATATACTCGTTGCGACATACATGTGTCGGTTGAGGGAGTAGTATTTGAATATAGAATATAGAATATACTCTTACATGCGTCGCCGTTGGGAGACATATTGGACACAATATAATATACTTTCTGCAAAATACATGCGTCGTCAGTGGTGCGACAAGTTTTCAAATTAATTGAATATACTCTTCGCGACATACATGTGTCGGTGGCAGAAGTAGTATTAAAAAAACAAAAAAACATAGACAATACTCTTTGCGACATTCATGCGTCGGTTGTCGCAGAAGTATTGGAAAACATAAAATATCACTTTTGCGACATACATGCGTCTGTAGTGGGATAATTATTGAAATTCAATACACATACAAACGTCGATGGTGGCAGAAGTATAGGAAAACATAGTATATTACTGATTCGACATATATGCGTTGGTGGGTGGAGAAGTATTGGAAAACTTAAAATATAACCTTTGCGACATAAATGCGTCGGTGGCGGTAGAAATATTGAAAAAAAAAATATAATCTTTTCTACTTACATGCGTCGGTGGTAGGAGAAATATAAAAAACCCACAGACTATGCTTATTGGGAAACGTTCAAGAGTAGAGAAAGAAATGAAATCAGCTATAAGCTTTCAACCCAAGAGTGATACATATTTTAAGTACTCTTATTCAACTTTGAAAAGATGCAGTGTATTGTCGTATACTTATACAAACATTTTAATATTTCTATGTAAACAATACAAACACAAATTCCACTTTATTCTTTCTTTGAACATTAAGATTCGCTTGCATTTCTTCAGGTAAAAAAGCATGTTGGTACAAAATCGTCGTTCAATTCAAAGTATAAAACTTCCTTTATATCGTCAATAATATTACAATAACAACGGCGGTATGCAATGGCCTTTACGTTCACCTAAATGTCTTTCGAACACTGCATCTATTTAATGTTTGTGCTTTTAGACAGATCGACAAAAGGACGTACGAACAGACTGACAGTGTTTTATCCTTGAGGATCATGCCGCCATTATGTCTTCAAATACGCATGCGCACAATTTCATTTGGAAACACATTTGATAGTATTACTACGGAATTTGACGAAGATACGTTACGGAATAAACCAATTGAAAGTGTTATATCATTGAATATATAACCAAATCGTATATTATTATAGGCATATATATATGAGATCGTTAACAGTAATACTCATAAACATCAGTACCATATCGCTAATAAATGTTCTGATAATAAATATGTGTTAGTTGCAATTCCCAAAGTACTGACGTGAATATCTAGTGTAAACTATGACTAACCACTTAAACACACAACTTTTCTAAACGTTTACGGAACAGAAGTACAAACCGCCTTTAACGGACTTCGGATAAGATAACAGTATTTTAAAATTCCTATTTTAAAAACATCATGAAATAACTAAAGAATAAACTTACAATTTAGATGGTTAAATTTTCTTTAAAAAAAAATCAAAAAAAATCAAATGTTCAATAAAAGCAGATAATGTGTTGTTTTTATATATATTTGAAATGCGATTTTCTAGAGTGTTCTATATTTCAGTTTCAGTGGCTGGTACTGCTGTTTCGTGATTAATACAAGTAAATACCGAACACTCGTGTGGTACAAACATGTACAATAGGTAGTATTTTTCTTTTTCATAACTAAATAAGTATTAACATTTAATACTCAAATATAAACAATAATAATAATAATAAATAATGTTAAAAATATGATTTCTACATTACAAGGCTCGTCTACTGTTTAGGCTTAGGTTTCTAAGCAAGGTTTTATTTTAAATCTTCATTATTGGCAATTCGACTTTAGAAAAGACTTTGGCCCTAAACAAAAGCATATTAATGTTCGCATACTTTCGGATACTAGGTCTTACCGTTTAATACGTATTAATACAATTACCTCTTAATTCATTTTCGCATGTAAAAGTAAAGTTGAATTCATCTTTTTAATATTTTGTATCCCAGCATTGACAATGTCGTTCTCCTAGGCAATTCTATTCCGAGCATATCTATCTGTATGTATTTGTAGAGAATGTGCAGATATCTTCAATCTGATAATAATTGTCCCATTGCATTCCGGATTAAAATTTAAATAATTCTCATTATAAAAATCGCTTTGCAATCTTTTAAAAGTAACAATGCATTTCTTGAATTCACATTTGCTGTCCATTCTTTTACAACAAAATCAGTTAATGTCTTCTTTAATATGCTAGCAATGTACTCAGGGGTCACAGATACGATCTCTTAGACCTTATCGGCATAGTTTGGACCAAAGTAAGTCGAATTATGTATTCCAACGCTTTCGAAAAATTAATAAAGGCACAAATTAGTTGTTAAGTTTGATTTATTGCATGGCCTATCCCATTTAGTTATTATCAACATTATTAGTGTTTGTCCAGAAATAAGCATGTTCCTCAACATGTACATGATAATGTTATGCTCATATGGAAATCCGACTGTAAATCATATTTGTGAATAATTTTCCCACAACACTTCATAATTTTATTCTTTAATTACCAGTTTAGCAGTTGCGCTTTTTATGTATGAATATATGTATGTATATAATGTAATCAAAAATAACAATACTATAAAGTATTTGTCTAAATACACCTACAATGATATGTAAAGACGTTTAGTCAGTATTGATGCAGTTGCTTCGTATTCGTATAAATAGTTCACAAACAGTTGTTTTTGGTATGTACTTGTCAAAAGTATTTGGTATTTGTCACTTTTACAATTTAAGTAAATCTCATTGTTTGTGTTTTTGTTCATTGCCAAAGTCTTATGTGCAGTCAAGTTCAAGTTCAAACATTTATTGCATGAAGGCCTCCAGCCCATATACACATATGCATACAATCACTTATAAACAACGAGAGTGTTGACACATAAGGCAAATATGAGATGTATCAGACAAAATGACCAAATAAACATCGAAGTAGTACCACGATATACTTCAATACTTGGTAGTTGCGATTCACAAAGGTTTGTCTTACTTTATCAGCATAAAACAAGTACATGGACAATTTCTTAATAATTGTTTCATTTTCAGATGCAATTAGCAAAAAGAACTTATGAAGACTAGGACTAGCATAACATTTCGGTGGTATATAAACTTCTCGTATGACCTTATACAATGGGCATTTGATAACAAAATGGTTACATCCTCTACAAGATTGTTACAAAATAAATTTTTGTCAACATTGCAGCATTAATTTAATATCCTTCTATCGAAATGTTTATATTTACCTTTTATCGAGATTCAAACAATTTCAGTCTCTGCACCGTACATTCGATACATATAATTTCCCGGTCTGCTTAATGCATGCAATACACACAATTTCCTTGATTGCACCGTAAATGCGATACATATAATTTCCCTGATAACACAATACATGCGATACATAAAATTGCCCTGTTTGCACAATACATGCGATACATAAAATGTCCATGTTTGCAGCGTACATGCGATACAAATAATTTCCCGGTCTACACCGTATATGCGAAATATAGATTTTCCATGTCTACACCGTACAAGCGATAAATAGAATTTCCCTGTTTTCACAGTACATGCGATACATATAACTTTCTTGATTGCACAGTACATGCGATACATAGAATATCCCTGTATGCACCGTGCATGCGATACAAATATATATTATGTATAATTATTATGCATATATATATACGGGGTAAATCGGGAAATTATTTGATTATGCGATACATATAATGTTCATGCTTGCGATGTACATGCGATACATATACTGTTCCTGTTTGCACCATACATGCGATATATATAATAATCCTGTTTGCACCGTGCATGCGATATATATATTGCTCCTGTTTGCACCGTGCATGCGATACATAAATAATTCCTGTTTGCACCGTACACGAGATACATATCATGTTTATTTTTGCACAATGCATGCGATAAATATCATGTTCCTGTTTGCAACGTACATGCAATACATATCATGTTCCTGTGTGCAACGTACAGCGATACATATAATGTTCCTGTTTGCACGGTTCATGCGATACATATAATATTCCTGTTTGCACCGTATATGCGATACATATAATTGTCCTGTTTGCACCGTACATGCGATACATATAATTGGCCTGTGTTCACCGTACATGCGATACATATAATGTTCCTGTTTGGACAATATTTGCGATACATATAATGTTCCTGTTTGAACCGTACATGCGATAAATAGATTGTTCATGTTTGCATCGTACATGCGATTCATACAATGTTTCTGTTTGCACCGTATATGCGATACATATAATGTTCCTGTTTGGACCTTACTTGTGATACATATAATATTCCTGTTTGCACCAAACATGCGATAAATAGATTGTTCATGATTGCACAGTACATGTGATACATATATTTTTTCTGTTTGCACCGTACATGCGATACATAGAATATCACTGTTTGGACCGTACATGCGATACATAGAATATCATTGTTTGTACAGTGCATGCAATACATATAATGTTTCAGTTTGCACAGTACATGCGATACATATATTTTTTCTGTTTGCAGCGTACATGCGATACATAGAATATCACTGTTTGGACCGTCAAGCGATACATAGAATATCATTGTTTGCACCGTGCATGCAATACCTATAATGTTCCTGTTTGCACGGTATTTGCGATAAATATAATGTTTTTGTTTGCACTAAGCATGCGATACATGCAATGTTTTTGTTTGCACCGTACATGCGATACATAGAATATAACTGTTTGCACAGTACGTGCAATACATATAATATCACTGTTTGGAACGTACATGCGATACATAGAATATCATTGTTTGCACCGTGCATGCAATACATATAATGTTCCTGTTTGCAACGTATATTCGATACATATAATGTTCCTGTTTACGCCGTATATGCGATACATATTATGTTTTTGTTTGCACCGTAAATTGGATACATAAAATGTTTTTGTTTGCAACGTGCATGCGATACATATAATGTTCCTGTTTGCACCGTAAATTGGATACATAAAATGTTTTTGTTTGCAACGTGCATGCGATACATATAATGTTCCTGTTTGAACCGTGTATGCGATACATGTAATGTTTTTGTTTGCACTGTGCATGCGGTACATATAATGTTCCTGTTGGCACCGTATATGCGAAACATATAATGTTTTTATTTGCACTGTGCATGCGATACATACAATGTTTTTGTTTTCACCGTACATGCGATACATATAATATAATTGTTTGCACAGTACGTGCAATACACAGAAAATAACTGTTTGGACCGTACATGCGATACATATAATGTTTTTGCTAACACAGTTCATGCGATACATATAATGTTCCTGTTTGCACCGTATTTGCGATACATATAATGTTTTTGTTTGCACTGTGCATGCGATACATGTAATGTTATGGTTTGCACCGTACATGCGATAAATTTAATATAATTGCTTGCACTGTACATGCGATACACAGAATATCACTGTTTGGACCGTACATGCGATACATAGGTGATATTATGATAGGACGTTTTTCTGGTGACCTGTATCACGTCGAGTTCGGTGTGTAAACACGTATCTGTCGAGACCGTAGGTAATGATAAGAATAATAATAATAATAATAAAAAAATTAATAATAAAAAAAAAAAAAAAAAAAATAATAATAATAATAATAATAATAATAATAATATTAATAATAATTACAATTATAAAATATATTATTAAACAGCATAAGAATAATAATAATACTAATAACTTAAAATAATAAAACTTAAAGAAAATAATAATAGTAATAATATTAATAATTATGATGATGATAATAAGAATAATAATCATATTAATAATAATAACAATGATAATAACAATAATAATATTACTACTACTAACAAAAATAATAATAATAATAGTAATAATAAAAGTAGTAATAATAATACTTATAATAATAATAATAATAATAATAATAATAATAATAATAATAATAATAATAATAATAATAATAATAATAATATTAATAATAATAATAATGAAAAATGGAAAACGTACATAGAAAAAATACAGGTCATTATTAGATACATTAAAAAAAGATGATTAACCCCTGAATATAAATCATGTTTGCATAAGAACGTCCTGTTTCACTTTGTTGATGAGGGTGAGGGGGATTGCATAATGACGACTAGACACAGGATAATTCGATAAGACATCAGCTTTACAATAGTATCACTTCGGCATGACTGGTGACCTCATATTACACTGATTTCAAAATCGTCTGTTCACGTGAAGTGTAAGTAGAATAGACAATTTTGATTCGATTAGATATAGGAGATCTTATGATAGGACGCTTTTCTGGTGACCTGTATTACGTCGAGTTCGGTGTGTAAACACGTATCCGTCGAGACCGCGATCACCAGAAAAGCGTTTTATCGTAATATTTATTATTATATACCTGCCTTTCTAAGTATTCTTTTTTATTTTTCGGTTTCAATTTGATTTAAATTTACCGCCATCTGTTAAATGTCAAAATATGGAATGGCTTGCGAGTATAAATAAGTAACGTACTTTTGTGTATTGAAAGTCAAGGGAGGCTACTACAGCGAAACGATATAATAATAATAATAAACAATCATTAAATGACACAAAACAAGGAAACAACAACAAAAACAACGGTACTTATTTTACGAGTATACACTAATGGTCATTTCTTTTTGACATAACGCGGCCATTTTCAACAAAGTGAACATTCGTGGTATTTTTTACCATCATTATACGCAGAATTGAGGGAAGTTCGTGAGTCAATCCCTATTTCTATCGAAGACGCGAATTCGCTTTCTTCTTTGTATTGGCGAGCTGCTCATGTTTATGCTACAAGTTATGAACTTCGAAATGGCAAACATCTAGTTGTCTAGATACTGATAGATTGGAAGTGTTATCAGCTTCGACCGTCGTGCTTATACTCATGTTTCTTTGAAGAACCATGTTCCTGAATATTTAATTACATCCTTCTGGAGCGTGAGTAAAGTTAAATAATTTTATGTATTATGTATTTTATATAAAAGTGGACAGGTTTTTCCAGATTTTTCGTCACGCTATTTTTAGCAAAGCGAAAGTAGTTCCGAGACTACACACGGTACTCTCATGATACGGAATCAGAAAACGATGGTATGGTGATACAGATTTATCAATACGGCGTGCTGTATTTTCACTGCTGGATATGGAAATGAAATTCATATAATAAAAAACAGGTATCTTCAGTAGCGATATTTGTTCGATCTGATTATCTGTCAGTACCTCGACGATTTATGTGAACAGAAAACATATAATTAAAAAGCAGGTCAGGACTTTGTTACATCTTCATCAAAATCTAAAAGCGTTTAATTCATTTGCAGTTATAATAAGGTATACTTTATTAATCTAATTCTGAACAAAATCAGAAGTTATAACGACATACGCCGTGAAACATTTTAAAAAATATTGTTAATTTTTCAAGCTCGTCTTTCCTTATGTTCTGATATGTAGCAAGCCTATAGTTGATGGGGAAGGAGAAGAATATCTTAAATGATTCTTGAATACCAAGAGGTAACCCCAACATAATCCAATGCCGATATTGCAATGGTTTTGTGATACCTGTTGTCTTTCACGTCATATTTTTCATTTAAATACTGGATGATTCGCAACAGCCGGGCTTATTGCAGACCAGATGAGACATCTGTAAGTTTATGCCTTGAAGTTTTATGCTTAGTTAATTCCTGTCCCCAACGATGTATTTATAACATTTGCAATCAAAGTTTCTAAATAGCTAATGGGTGCTAGCAAAACATTTACTTCCCTACGGGTTTAGCAAAGCGTTGATTAATGAATTACATCGTGTACGAGTCCAATAAGGTATTTTGATAACTACATAAGTGTCGTAGTTCTAAACATGCTTAAATCATGTTGTGCTTGGCATTGGGTCCCTTTTTTAACTTGATTCTATAATAATGTTGATTACAGAATATATTTTACCATTAAAAACGGTTTCATTGATACAATGAAGCTAATAACTAATGGGCGAATAAACAATAAAACCTGATGCATTTTCTGAAATTAGACTTTTGTATTAGCATTAAAAAATCAATAGAACTGATTAAGGATCTGAAATTTAATAATCATGATAATATAATAAATCGCACCTTTTTGCGTATTATGTAGAAGGTCAAACCTAAACTATAGTTATCTGGTCATTAACTAAACTTCGCAATTCCTCCTCTGTTTAAAACAAAAGGATATGCGTAAGCAACTACATAAAAACATTTTCAGGGCCTTTTAGAACGTTTTCATGTTTGGCTGTTCATAAATAAGAATACATTTCATCTCGAGGATGTCTGGTTTAGGCAGTGGTATATAGCATGTGTATTATTGTAGAGAATGGAGAATGAAATAGCAAATGCCAATCGGTTGGATAAGAGTGAGCCAGTAACAGCTAATAAGAGGCAGACGCTTGGCCAACGTATTTTAATGCCCTCAAAGGGTATACATTCGGGATTATATTACTTTTAAATACCGCAGGTATAGTTGTTCATGAAGTGTGTACTTTACCATCCCATTTGAAATAAGTGTATACATAGAAGTTTAACATGAAGTGTGTATTTTTCAGTTGACATATTTATCAGCTATCGAAAGTGCACCTCTATCCATGTATGCTAGTATAACCAAAGGCATGTGTGAACCCTTTGGTAAATAGATATGCTTGTTCAAACTTCATTCTGCTCGTTCATTCATTTTAGGCTGTTGGACGCATGCCCAAAAACCTAAGTATATTTTTAAATGACATGCATTCTCGAGCAAAGTAAAAACAGCAACACTAAAAAACAGGACACACAATTCATTCTAGATTGAACATTTGATTTTTACGAGTGATGACCATTATCACGTTGGTCGCTCTCGCTCGCTTGAATGCCTTTTATGAAATATGTACACAACTTAATGATGATGTTAATTTGCATTTCATTTTGACAATGTTTAATCAAAACCATTTAACTCAGTTGACAATCATTCTTATTGGTACAGTGTTATAGCTGTTTTTATTAAAATAAGCGTTCTACAGAGGCGACATATTTAATGTGGATAATTTTGGTTAAGTTTCAATGCACTTTTATCAGTATAACAAGCATAAAGAGTGTTATTCTTGGGGAGTCGAACTAAAAACTGCTTAGTTTAGATACTTTATACTGATACTTTAAAAAGTAATCGTTACATAAAAAATATATTGAAACTGTTTTGTTGAGTGATACATCACTGCCATTTTTCTATGTTTATTTCAAGACGTGTTCCTTCTCATTTGTGTATATTTTAACAGTCTCCGGGACAGCCTTATGTGTTAAGGAGGAACAGGTCATTTAGCTCGAGAAAATGTATGAAGTAACATATATGTTTCTTAATTGTATTGCTCATAACATTATTGCTATTTACCACAAGTGTACACAGAAACCTATATTACTGTCTTTGCGTATTTACACTGGCACAAAATGTTAAATCAACTAAATCAAGAATAAATATGTCGACTGTTGAATGATAAAAAGCACAAACATTGTGTCAACATGCATTATTGTCAATTGCAATTAATAGTGTTTTTTAATTATCGGTTAAAATGACATCCACATGAACATCATCATCAAGTGTGGTAGAATAGTCATATATTCTAATCAATTTAGAGAGCGAACAATGAGAAGTTAGTCAATAGACGAAATATTCGAGGACCATTCTCTGGAGTGAAAAGTGCCTTGTGGTGAATTGTCAGACCTGATCAAAAGCTTTTGCCGATCAAATCGTATTTAGGTTTGGTAAAAGGTAAAATAGAAAACTTAAAGTTAGAAATAAGTATTACTTTTCCACGGGCGAGGAATATGTATAATATGATTATGTTATGCAATACTTATAATCATTATAACAAAAGATAGTCGACATCGACCGTGGGCTACTTTTTCACCGACTCCAACATCATCAAACAACGACCATGAATATCACTTTAGGAAATGTAAACAAATGGTGATACAAAACAATTCCACTAGTATGCAAGAGGGGCCCACAGCATGAAACAAATTTTAGATAAAACCCAAACAAAATCATTTAAAAATTCAATACATGTATTATGAAACTTTCCCAGCGATAACAGAGTATAGGGATTAATTAAACTAGCATATTATTCACCGAACATGACTTTAATGGCAAAACATGTATTAGCTGAAGAAATATAAAACCAGGATAAGGTTAAAAGGGTCAGAACAGTTAAATCCATTTATGTCAACCGCTTATCTACAGATTTATTTATAAACAATACATTTTATCTTTTGATCGAAATGAATGAGTTATGAGTGGATTTCACTTCTCGAAAACTGGATTTCACCTCGATTTCCGATCAGATTTCGAAAATTGCTCTTACTACTTAATTTTTTTACCAAATTCAATAAAATTCGAAATAAAAACCATTCAAGAGGCACATTTCAATATGTATACAAAATATAAATATTTTAATTCAAATGAATGAGTTCTGCGTGGATTTGACGTTTTGAGTGGATTTCACGTGAAATCTACTGGATTCCTGTATCACCCCGCACCGCTTATTAGTGTATGTAATAAACTTAAAGCTCAAGTTATAATCATACAGACTTTGCACAACAACTAATTTGAAAGAAATATAATTTCTTTGTAATGGACTCTTAAGTCCTATATTTCTGTTCATCCCTGTAACTGGTTTTAGAAGGTGGATGTCTAAAATGCAGCTGAAAGTAACGTTCAGTCATATCGATATCCTTTACTCTATTATACTTAAGACAATTTATCAAACATTAAATCATATCTCTCTGACTCATATGTTAATATCTACAATAAATAAACGCCGAAAACGATGAAGTGTATTCATCTTCAACGATCTAATCGATATCCCCATTCATTTATCAAAATAAGCAGTGGCCTTAAGTATTAAGTTTGCTCTCTATAAGCTGCGTCATGCAAGCAATTTGAGATATTACAGGATTTGCATTCCTATGTAGTAAAGGCCTTCTAACTGATTAAAACATTTTGTTGACAATGCAGTGCTTTATTAACATAAGAGCATAATATGTATCTAATACGTGTCCCCTTGACAATTTAGTGCTTTCTTAACATAAGAGCATAATATGAATCCTACACGTGTCCTGTGACAATTCAGTGCTTTCTTAGCATAAGAGTACAGTATGAATCTAAAACGTATCCTATGACAATACAGTACTTTCTTATTATAAGGGTGCAATACGTATCCAATATGTGTCCTTAGACATTACAGTTATTTTTAAATATAAGAGTACAGTATGCAGCTAATATGAGTCCTGTGGCAATTCAGTACTGTCTTAATTTAGGAGTATAGTATGTATCTTATATGTGTCCTGCGATAATACATTACTCTCTTCATAGTAGAATACAATATGTATCTCATATGTGTCCTGTGGCACGAACAGTACTTTCTTGATATACGAGTACATTTTGTTTCAAATATGTGTCCTGTGATAATGCAGTACTTTCTTAATATAAAGAACAGTCTGTAACTGATATGTGTCCTGTGACAATACACTGCTTTCTTAAATATATAAGTAGAGTACGTATCAAATATATGTCCTCTGACAATACAGTATTTTCTTAAAAGAAAGTACATTATGCAGCGAATATGTATCCTATGACAATACAGTTCTTTCTTAATATAAGAGAACAATATGTATCTGATATGTGTATGTGCCGACAAAAAGTTCTCACAACTTACACTTATATTCCAAACTAATTACGAGGTTTCCTGACTTTTCGCTGTCCGTCGACTATGGCACATTCAATGATGCCTCTGCATTTTTTTCTCTGAACATGCTTCGTCAAAAACACTAAATAAGTAATGTTAAAAATCAAGTTTTGAGCAACAGAAGTGGAATACACTGGTCATATATAGAGAAATCTAGTAGATAAATAAGTTTATATATATGGCAAGGCGGAGGAATATATCGGATGAGCCGATATTTATAACACTAAATAACACGCAGTTTTCAGTGATTCTTAAATAAAGAAACAGATAATGTTTAACATACTTGACCATGATTATAACATGTTTATGAGGTATGTAATTTTTGAATACCAATTGATCGCATTTTTCGTGCATCGTCAGATACCCCCGATACTAATACGCTATGTTAAGTCAGAACTGAACCGGTTCCGCCTTTTTTCCGTACAAACATTATCCACTAGGTCATGGAGTCTACTGGCACTATCGGGTTATGGAATCATATGTAATGGCAACATGCGAATTCATTGGAACAAGAGTTGTCTCCCCTATTTTTATTGTGACATTCCAATGTCCCACGTTATAAATGGAGTATAACGAATTTTAATGGTGTGGCTGCCGACGATGATTTCCATGTATACATTAAAATGGTTCTCTTTAAAAACCGATTCACAACTGCAATAGGTTTTGGTATCATGTTTGCTAAGTCATACATTTGTGCAGTAGTAATCATGCAGTAAAAAACCCGTTCAAATTAAACCAAAATTATATCAAGTCACCAGGCATCACAATTAAACGTTTGACCAAAATAACATATATAACCTATTTACGGATCGGATATTATAAACAGTATCAGCGGTTGTTTTATTCATTTAGAATAAACATACTAAGCCGTGCATGCAAGACACTCAAAGTAAAAAAACAACAACAATATAATTTAAAAACAAATCGCTTATATAGTTACTGGTTATCAAATAGATAAATTATTTAATATATGACACAATTTCTTAAGAGCGCGTTGATTGAATATACGAATCATTTGCATCACAGGCGCATTTTCAGCGTCTAGATGCGGGTAACGTATATTGTTTTGAACTTGATACGTATGACTCAAATAAAAGAAAATCAAGCCATAATTGTTAAATGAAGCAGTTAGTCTAACAGTCAGAAAAATACACATACGTATTCCGTCTAAAATGTAGTGGAAGTTTTACGACCAGCTTTCATACAGAAATACAAAAAGTTGTTGTTGTTTTTAGCTCGTTTGATTACACTACTTGCCATACGTTGGATTGTGCCATTAGTGCTGATGTAATGGAAACAGTAATTCGGAGGTCGCAGCAATTTCATTAATTGAGTATCTGATTTACGATCTTATTAAGATCATATACACATATACACATACCAAAAACAAACCATACGCTCTTGCTTTTCCGTGATATGATGGGATTACCGCCGTGGAACAGTTAGTAAAGTTATTTTGACCTCGAGACTACTGGGGAAGCATCATTTAAAAAAAAACGTCAAGCAAAACATGTATAAAAAGTTATCTTCAATAGCCAAAAAAATAAGGAAGGCTGTACTACCTGTTATGTAACAGGGGTTTGTAAAGAATAAATGTAAACGAGATAATATTATGCCAATTACAATGTTATTCTTTATGCACAAAATGTTTGTAAGTCAGTACAAAATCGATTCACCTTTGAGTGAAATTACAATAAAAAAATTCCAAAACAGCAGCAGAATGCATATGAATGGTAACTTAGCTTACTCACAGTTTCTTTCAATTTGAAAAAAACAATAATTGCTTCGAATTTATTATAAGATACGTCCAATCATGAACTAAGCTGAATATTTCTGGCTAAAAATCGCCAGTAAAAATTTATCATGAATTACTTGCTTGTTGGTTTGGTATATAAATACAAATTCGTAAAACATGAAACTGCAATTCAATTAAAAATGCTATATTTTGCATCAACCTTTTAGGAGCCTTGAAGACAATAGCCTGAGATATGTGTGTCTGTTTGGCCGTAAGTATGGTTAAACCGAATCACGTCAACAAAAACATTTATATATGATAAATGACCTTAATCATACTGCATACCATTATATGAAATTTAATAAAGAACATTAGTACTTTTTCAACTTATATAAGAACCACGGCAAGTTAAACTCTAAAAACAATTGTATCGCTTTACCATAAAAAGTATATTTACCATAAAAACATTATTTTTGTACAAAAAGTGTCTCATGATTTCTTTGCATGGCTGTATAATTATTGTATTCGGTTGGTCGATTGATAAAGATAACATTGAAATCACCCACAGTCGGTACACATGTTTTTCTGTCTATCTGGCGGTTACAATCAATACATGTTTAAATCTTATCTTGTAAAAATGATTCATAAATACATTTGCAAGCCCACAGTTAAACCAGAAGTGTTGTAAAACAAAAGGTGGATGTTATCAGTCAGAAACCGCGATTGATGTGGACACAAGAACAAGTGATAAAAACAGGTATGGAGTTTATTAGTTTGTCCTTAAACAATGAAAGCGTTAAAACACGTGTCCAGTAAGTATTTTGCATTATTTAATTAAGTTGCTTTAGAACTATGGCTGTTCTGTTTATATACGCAAATGTACCTTTTCAGTGATTATCCTTCCTGAAATGAATACGTTAATCAGTCTATAATTATTATTTGATAGCACATTGGTTTAACGGTAAGAATTACAAATTTCGAAAGACTAAACGCGTACATTATTCAGCCGAACTGCGTTTACATCCCTGATAAAAAGATTAATCATGCAATGAATTCCTTATATCTATTTATTTTAGATTTGTGGAAACATACCTAATTTGATTTAAGAAATTATTAAAAAGAATAATTTCGCACCCATTCTGTAAATAGAATGACCCAACCGTAATCGGAAACAGTTGATCAATTTTAAAAACAACGCGGGACAAAATGACCGCTTCTTAGTTGATTTTAAACATATAATTGAAACGATAATAACAACAATATATTTACAAAACCGCTAATTTAAGCAGTTCAACATGTTGATCTATTTTTTGTGGCTTGTTGACACAATGTAAACAATAAAAATATGAACACATTTCAATTTTCAAGTTTATTAATACGCGATCATTCGCGGTCTAGAAATATCCGAAGATGTTGCGTTGTATTAGTGCCACCATTTGTATTTATACTGTAAATTACAGCTTATTTGTCATACTTTATTTAAAGGTACAGTGTTCAAGTGACCATTCTTACTCAATTTTATTTCTGCAATGCATGTAATGTGGGAAATGACATTTCTTTGTCAGTTTGTGGAATTCGGCTCTTCATCAGCACATTTGTTTGTTGTTGTTTTTGAAAAAAAAATGTCAACTGACACTCGTCATCATACAGTCTTTTTATGTTATTTTGGAGATAATTCAGTCATCACGAAAACGACTATCTTAGACACACATTTCTTAAATTTGTTGAAAAATATAAAGTTTTATGTTACAATTGTGTGCTGCAGCAAATACAACAAAGGCTATAAGGGAAAATGTTCCATAAGTTCGTTTTTAATAAAGGCCATTGTGAACTTTTTGTTGTTCCCACCTTGTGTTTCACAGTCTCATTTATCATACCCAAACATCTATAAATATGTCTCTGTAGAATGGGGGACTTTAGTCGGTTATCTGCCCTTGTCAAACAGGTGCTCGTTTGGTGGCGCTGTTGTCGAATAGGTCCCTAGTTTACTTCCGTATTACAGATCGATAACAGTGGTGATAAAATTCCGATAAAAATTGTAAATATTCAATTGATATCGCAACATGGCTTCAAATTTTTGCACCTTATCATTAGGCCAGCTTAAAACGGAGCTAAGGCGACGCAATGCAAAGTTGACTGGACGGAAGAAGGAATTAATCGAAAGGTAAACTTGTCAAAATGTAGCCCGAGGACAACTAGTTGTTAAATCGATATCTTGATAATTTAAGTTGTTTAACAAATGATTTTATCATTTTAGTAATGTTAATAAAGCTTTGAAATGTGAACACTTTTGTGTTTTTATTGCAATGACTTTTAGCGGATTATATGCTCGTGTTTACATGTATTTTACGACAGAATACAGTGGGTGGGGAAATTTTTAACACAATATATGGTATCACAAGTTAATTTCGTATCTTTCCAGACTGGAGGCATATGACAGAAACCAGAATTTCAACAGGGAAGAAGATCTTCTACCAGAATTCAACATGAGCCTGCCCAAGACTAGTGGATACAGAGATGTAAATTCAGATGCTAAAATGGCACCAATAACAATGGAGAAGGCCATCGAATACATGAACCAGTACCGGGTGGAGTTTGATGCGAAGGTAAAAGACCTGTACGACGACAAGTTTCTTCTATACATGCGACTGTTTTCGGCACCATCTCTGGACTTTGTTCGTGGGGCATGTAAAGCAGAAATGAGGAAGAAGGTTAATTATGTTGTAGACATTTCTTTACACAAGAATGGATATATTCATGAAGCACAGTGTGAATGTGGTGCAGGAGAAGGTCCATTTGGACATTGCAAACATATTAGAACTATGATATATGCATGTTGTAAATTTGTTAAAGATGGAGAATTTAAAGTTGAGACAACATGCACAGAAAAATTGCAGTCATTTCACAAAGCAAAAAAGCATACTGGTTCCCCCCTTAAGGCTCGAGATTTAAACTTGGGCGGTGCAGATATTTGTGACATTAAAGATTTTGACCCTCGGCCACAAAAATTCCGTAAAGTTGATGGATATCAAGACTATTTTCACAATATTTGTATGAATTTTAGGGGTATATCAAAGACACCAATTTTTCAGACATTCAGCCCAGCCAATATTCGTGCAATTTCCAATGACCATGATTATTTTGAAGTATCTCATGAAGACAATTTCCTGGAACAATGTAAAATAACCAAACTAAGTGACAAGGACAGGGATGATATTGAAATGTATACTAGGGGACAAAACAAGAACGACCGATGGTTTGAAGAACGAGAGAAAAGAATTCAGTCATCTAATTTTCACCGTGTGTGTACCGCAACAGAAAGAACCGACTTACATGACTTGGCAAAGTCCTTTGTTCGGGGAAAAGGATTAAAACCTACAGAAGCAATGCGCCATGGAATTCAGTATGAAAAGGACGCCATCCATCAATATGAAAGCAAAAATAATGTCAAAGTAAAACCATGTGGGATATTTGTATCAAAAAACCTTCCGTTTTTAGGTGCATCACCCGATGGCATTGTAGATGAAAACCTACTTATTGAAGTTAAGTGCCCCTTCAGTGCTAAACACAAAAAGATATCACCAGTCACTGTGCCATACTTGAAGGAGACAAATGGAAATATGACTTTGAGTACTAAGCATCCATATTATTTTCAAATTCAGGGTCAGCTGTTCTGTGCAGAAAGACAATTTTGTGACTTGGTAATATACACCTTGAGTGATATTTTGTTCACTAGAATTCATCGGAATGAGAACTTTATTGCACACATGATATGCAAGCTTGACCAGTTCAATACTTCACATTTCAGAGCCGCAATTCTTGAAAAGTACTTTTATAAAACTTAAGTGTTTTGAACTGTTTTATAACAACTTAAAGCTGCACCCTCACAGATTGACTGTTTTGAAATATATTTATTTCTTTTATCTTAGAATAAGTCTTATAAGATAGTTCACAATAGAATGTATCTCTATCTCATTTATTTGGAATCTGTTAGAATAAATTTCAGTTTTTTAAAGTTTTAGTTTGAGAGTGCAGCTTTAACTCTGACTTTGTTGATTGAAAACTATTTGTGAACAATGTATCATTGTGAAACACTTGTTTCCATTTATTAGCTGTATATATGTATAAGGTCTTAGTTGAATGTAAAATAAAAATGGTTTAATGTTTTATTTGTATTATTTTTCATCTGGTTTATCAAATAGAAAGGACTGGTGTCTTTATACAGTAACACGTGAAAGGTAGCAGATGGGTCGAGTATAAAGATGATAAGAGTATTATGCTTCGACTGGTGTTTGATGTAAATAAATGAAAATCAATGTTACATATAAATCCCAAATTTTATTATCACTGTAGTGCACACCTGCCACAGATTGTTTAAATACTTTGACCTCATGTCATATCCAATGATTTTTAAAAAAACTTCGGCTTCAACATAAGAATACATAAGAAGCATAAGCTTTGATGAGCTTTTGAGCGACAAACGGATTCATGTTTGCTTTAATGAATACCATGCACAAGACACACGTGATTAAGAACCATTTATCGTGTGAAAACCAGTACTATTATCAGCGGAGTCGATATTCTCACCTGACGGCCAATATGCTGTCATTTTAAATTTAATTTTAGTACACCTAATACCAGGGACATGTGACTGTGTCTATTTTATAAAACCTTGTTGGCATAAGTAACACATTAAAGAAAACATCAGCATATTTAAATATTTATTTACAAAAAAACACAACATAAACAGTAAATGTTAAAGCAGCACTCTTACTCCCAAATAAGATTAATAGACCAAAAAGGTTGAATAAATGTTGAAAACTATGGTTCTTTTGAAGGATCTTTTGATCTTGGTATCACTTATTAATACTTTTTATAAATGCATTATATAATAAGAAGTTAAAGCTTTATCACTCATTTTTTGTTATACATGTGTAAGTTCTGATTTTGAATGAGAGTGTTGCTTTAATATAAAGGTGAAAATATTCTTGTAAGTTCAGGCATATGAGGGCACAATGCCATTTCTAAAATTACACAGCATAAAACACACAAAAATTATTTCAGATGAGAGTTTGGTTTCTGTTGCTATCATTGGCTCTGTCAGTATCTTGTATGTTTTCGCCAGTCCAATAATCCTCTCTACATGCACCCGTTTACTTGCAATTTTCCGATCTCTTATCACAGTTTCATTGGACATTCTATTTTTTTTCTTAAAGAATGTTGGAATGTTAATAAATACATCATGCGGCGCAAAAATGTCCTGTACATTAAAACCTTTGTCGGCCATAATACTGTCTTTTTTATCGCACATCTTAGCTAATGAGCTACGCTCCACAATCTGCCTGTCACTTGTTGAGCCTCCGTATGAAGGTGACACATATGAAACCAAACCCCCTGGTGAAGTTCCTATCAGTACTTTGACAGTGTTCCTGTTTTTATATGTTGAAAAAGTGGCTTGCTGGGCGGTTGGGTTTTTAGGTTTTTTAATTGGACATTCTGTTCCATCTACTATAACACGTGTGTTTGGGTAGTTTCTTTTGAAACTGCTTGGAGCAAAGTGCTTAACAAGTTCTTGGCTCGGCCAGATGTTGAGTTCCCTCCACTGTTTCTCCATGAAGAGAACCCATGTAATGAATATGTTTGAAATTACACTTTCAGCAACACTGAACATTCTAGACAGTTCAAAGCTTGTTGTGTGTCGCCTAAGTTTCATTAACACAATTAAAAATTGGTCAGGCACAGTCACACTAATAACAGAGTGATATATATAGTTCAGATGATATGCTGCTGGTCCAAGTGTACTCAAAACAAACATAAATTTCAAATAATTTTCAAGTCCAGTATAAAAATGAACTGCTGCTGAATCATGTTCAAAGTTATAAATAGAAAATGCTGGTTGTTTTGGTGTCTGAACCACAGCATCTACATATGAAGGTATCCCTTGCACATCAGTTTCAACTTCAGATACAGTTTCAGTGTCCATTGGAATTACTTCCTCAACTGCCCCAACATCCAAATAATCTGAAACAATTTCTAACTTCTGAGCAATAAACTCTGGCTGTGGCTCTTCACTGATATTCGAAATGTCGTGGAATAGCTTCCTCTTTCTAGCATCTCGAGAGAGACATCTGTCCTTGCGTGCCCTCTTCTTCTGCAATGTGTCTTGGCATGTCCAAGAAAACACACTTGGAACGGCGGTTTTTCGGAGAGCCTTTTTCTGTCGTTCGACCCCTGAAATGTAAAAAAGAAATAGAAATATTAAATATCAAAATCATAACCACCATTTATGATAAAAAATAGGTATGGTTTCTAAGTAAGTCTTGCACAGGTGGGGTTTGGGTGGGGGTTTTGCACAAGTTTATTGTTTTACCCCCCCCCCCCCCCCCCCCACCCACATTACAGGAGGATAAAAGGGGAAATGAGAAAACAGGGAGAGGGGGTTGCAGAGTCACTACATAATCTGACAAAATTCTGGTATGCGGAAAATAACTGAGAGCCATTAAGAACAGATTCGAAAGATACACATACGGACTGCACTGTACATTTACTGATTTAGTTCCTTGACATGTATATTGTATATATGGTCAGTGCGCAAATTAGGGCTGCTATTTTTTATTTGCATTGAAATCTTTTATATTTATAATGAATTAAAACATATACAAACGCATTATTCTCACCAGAATACGTCTCAGAGTGGTAATCATCTCCCGTGAAATGATTCTCACAGATATACGAGTACTTCGTAGGTGACCACATTTCGAACTTCGATTTTCCCCTTTTAATTGCGTGCACCCATGCATCTCGTCGGGCTTTGTCCTTCGGAAACTTATGACGTCCTTTTCGTGAACAAAATGGTACAACACAAGTTGTTTCAGGCATGATTAATCACTTTCAATGTATAACTGTCAAACGCTTGGGTAAACAACAATGGCGTGGATGAATTGATAAGATCCGAGGATACCCGGATAAAGGACCTACTCGACAGCAGCGCCACCTATAGTGGGATTTGGGGCAGATAACCCGCTAAAGTCGCTAATTGTCTGATATTGTATTTGTGTTTTGATATAACGGGTTGTGGCTTAAGTGAATGCATTTAGTACCTTTCCATTGTGCTTCTAAACATTCTTGAACTTAGCCAACATTCAGATAAATGCACCGTCATTCATACCAACCGCAGGCTTCTTATTGGACATCTTCCTTGACAACATTGTACAACATAATTACGTCAACTGTTACCGATATTGATTTATCATTTAGACATTATAACCAAATATTACTTTTGTTTGCCAACTGGGCCCATGATTACGAACATAAATAAAACTGATTTCCGACTTAAGACTCGAGACTGCATATACTGAAGTAATACCTATTTTTTCTAGCGTGAACAATGAAATGTTAGTCATGAACAGGAATTTTACCGATCATGTGCACAGTAAATGTGACAAAAATTTAATGTTTATGTTTTTTCATTTAAAGACTTTGCTATTAATGGTCTGAGTGATACTAGATTTCATTCACCTTGCAAATCTATTGCATATTTTAAATTGAACTCTTATCAGCTAGCGTTAATGCATCTCTTCACATTAATGTCAGAATTGGTTAATAAATATGCTTACTCAAACAATCCCGTCTTTCTGCTATCTCTGAGATGTTTTTTATACTTTATACAAGGAAGTGCCTATACATGTTTTTTAAGTATCAACATATTAACCAAAAGCCTTTTTGAGTAGCGGGGTCGTCATTCTAAAGAATGTTCTTGTCAATGAAAAAGTAAGTCGCATGTATTTCTAATTAATCAGTGAAATTACATTGATAACACTTACCTTAGCTTCAAACGCAGTAAAGTCGAAGTTAAACTCATAAATATCATTTTTCTGATATCATCGTCGACCAATCAATATCTCGTTACATTTAGTGCGGCAAACTATCGTCATCGTCGCCACAATACAATTCCAACGGATTGTAGATGAAAACACTGGGCATTAACCAATTTATTTAAAAAAGGCCTAATGAAACAAAAAATCATGAGTATTGTAGTTTATAAATATAAACTAGCTACTCGGTATATATCTTTAATAGTTTAGATAAAGTTAAAGTGGACAAACCTGCTAATGTTAGAATTTTGTATACAACTGCAAAATATTGCGTGTTACAAGTGGAGATAAATATCTGTGCTAAAGACATAAGACCAGTTCATGCTTTGAAAAATACGACAATCTTACATGCATGAACTGCACAGCAGGATACTCAGATAGAAGGGATCAAGGCAATTAGATATAGATCAATAAACAGAGGTTGTGAACTGTACACAGATTGGGGGGGGGGGGTCACTTATAGAATGATTAAACTAGGCCTTTAATGGCCCTGAGCAAATAAACACATACACAGGAAATTGGCACCTACTGTGACACCAGTGTAATTAGCAGGAGATGCACAGCAGGGGATTATCATGCCAAATATTCCTTAAACTAGGCCTTTAAAGTATAACCTGCTAACATGACACAAAAGGGCAAATTGGCCCTTTATCGCTCGTCTGATTGGACAAAGGGTTCTAAATCTAATGATTGGACAACAAAGTGGACGCCGCCAATGTCTCTGCCCAAAAATCCGGCTAATGATTTCCGAAATTTAAAGAAGATTTTTGAAGATTTCTATAAAGACGTATAGTGGTGGCTAGCCCCGCCCATGGCAACTTTGTTGTGTTTTTTAATTAACATGGGATGAAGGAATTTGACAGAGGGTCACCTTTGGAATATTTTTGTGAAATTATTTTGAAATCGGGCCAAGAGTTTCTGATGAGAAGATTTTCAAAGTTTTCGTTTTTGACATAAAGTGAAAAGTAGCCCGCCATGTTTATATGAATCACCATGGGGTGAAGGAATTTGATTGAAGGAACATTTCTGTGTAATATTTTAAAATCGGGATAGCGGATTCTGAGAAAAAGATTTTCAAAGTGTTGGTTAAATGCTTATGATACAGGGTCACCTAAGGAACATTTTTGTGATTAAAATATTCAGCTCGAAAACCACGACCGATTATGGTTAAGTTCTATTATTATACAGATATAAATATTGAGGAATTATACAAAAATATGCAGAAAAGGACGATATCAAGGATATCGGACACAGAGCGGGCATACAACCACCTAAACAAATCAGGGAGGCAAGGAAAACATTATGCAAGGTTAAGAAAAAAGACGAAAGGAAAGTAAAACGGAAAGAACTTCAAATGGTGAGGACTACAACAGACCGGTTCCTTTGAAAGACGTTCGCGCACGCCGGGGGATATCAGCCGATATGAAAAACACCGGCGATTACACATTTAGGGGTAGGGGTATGGGGTCATATTCAAATTATGTCAGTAAATATATTTGGACTTGGTAAAATGTGTTTTGACACGTACGTTTTGGCCTCAGCATGTGATGACTTCATACTGATTTTAACAGGGACATGACTTTCAAAAAAACACAAGATTATTATAGACATTAGGAATTTGTACCATGAACATTTATTCCGTACTTAATTTATAAGTACAAAATGTTCGATACAGCGGATGAAACTATAGCTAAAATAAGAAATAAGCTAAACACTATTCAAAAACAAACTGGTTTGCTGTGGGTTAAACTGTGTAATAGTTTAAATGTGTTTTTGCCACCAAGTAATTCATATGTTTTAAAACAATTAAATATAGACTGTTTCGATTCTATTCATAAATGTTAAACAATAGCAAAGTAGCGGATAAGCTACATTATGTGAGAATGCATTAGTAATATAACATCAATACGTCAGTAACATTTAAGGGAAGTATACGACAACGATGGGTACTCGCGCAGTGGGTTTTTGCAGCTACTTTGTGCATTGTTGTGGTTGTTGACACTTTTAGACCAGGGGCATACAGAAGAAATTGAAAATACATTAATATGGCATTTCCCAAAGCTCAATAAATCAGGCTAAGTTATCAGTGGAAACACATTGATGTAGTTTCGCACAGTCATTTTCATCAATTACAAACAATAATCAATCAGTAAAAGTCTTTAGATTGCTTTATTTAAACTATGTCAGGATAAGTGTCTCATTTACTTTAAATGTAAAACTCATTGAAAGGTAACACATATCCGGTTTCAATAACAAGGCAAAACTGTTTTAGTAGATGTTAAACGTACGTCGTGTCATTAAACTATCGAGCCTTGGGACTGCAATTTAATACGCCTTTGTGTAAGAAACAAATGCAATGAAATTCTAACCAAATCAATCTGATTTTATCCCCCTGATGTGTTTGTCAGTTCAAAATAGTTATAATGTTTCCCGCAATAATGTATTAACTCGTATAAAGTAACAGCTATTTGATACAGGTTTCCTCCTTGTTTTAACACATTTGTAAATTATGAGTACTAGTGCCTGTTTTTATTTGAATACACATAACTTCCTCTTTGGAACTCCGGCATTTGAGGCACTTGCATAATGCATGCAAGT
Source organism: Mya arenaria (assembly GCF_026914265.1). Taxonomy (NCBI): domain Eukaryota; kingdom Metazoa; phylum Mollusca; class Bivalvia; order Myida; family Myidae; genus Mya; species Mya arenaria. The sequence goes on from NC_069138.1 coordinate 17,825,403, forward strand.
TAAGGGACGTTACTGAATTTTTTTTCACTATGTATGTCTTGTTTTCTTCCCTAATGTCTTTAAGACTTGTATTAATTTGCTACTTTACAAATAATATGATTGTCTCACGTGACAAGTTTTAATTTTAAATCAAAGTTAACACTGATGTTGCAACAAGTCTTGCAATAAGTTCCATACCTTAACCAACTATATGTGGTCATGTGTGTATATAACATGGTGTGTATGGCAATAAAGTTGACTTTATATCTGCCACTGTGTTTTCCTCTCTACATATGATTAATTTTAACGTATCAAAGTAAATTTAAGTTCAACAATGATAAGTTAATATCAGCCATAAAAGTTATTTTGCTATTGTTGTTTTTAATTAAAAAAATACAGTTTTGATGCCATATAAAATATAGTGAGCCAAGGTATAATTATGATTAATATCAACAACGTTCTTTTATTCTTCTTCAAAGAGTCAATATATATTACCTCACCTATTATTGAAGTGCAATACGTTACAGTGCATTATGTATTATTATACAAAGGGAGACAAATACAAAATCTTGGAATGTGTTTTTTTAGTAACTAGACATAATGCCCTAAAGAGTTGTGTTTTATTTTGAGTAAACAGTACAAAACATTAAATATGAATAAATATGCTTTAAATATGAAGAGGCACTTCAATATATTGCGATGCAATAAGGTGTAAGTAAGCGATATTTTGTTTCGTAATTGATGTCTTTAGTGCCGACTCATTGCTGTCTACGTTTTCGCGTTTGATGTCCATTAAACAGAGCATTGAAGTAGCTTGAGGAATAGACTTGGGGAATAGTAAAGTGGTTAATGGGACTGATTAGATCATCTTTGAAGAGGTTGATTGTGAGATGCATGTGACATGCACTTACAATCTGTGCTATGCAGATAGAGGACTGTATGACGATAGCATAGTTGCAAGTTCGAACGAGTCTCAGTAGATGATGTATAGATGATTTACAAGTCAATACATGTTGCAAGAACTTCACCCATACTGAAGTATTGTTTTCTTACTACTTACAACATCGCATGACATATTGTAAGTGTATATCACTTATTGTTTGCAAAATTCACAGACCAATCATCTTTACATCTTTATTTCTAGGCCTTTTTAAACCATTTCATATTGGCTGTTCCTATGAAAGGATCCATTTTACCCCCAGGGAATCATGTTTTAGGTGTGATATATGCAATATGTTTATTAAAAAATGAGCAATGAAAAAGCGCATTCCGATTGGTTTACTTGGCGTTAACGTGATCTCATGATAGTTATGATAGATTTGGGGGGTATACTAATAAACTCGACGTTTGACTTAAACTGTTAATAAACGTTTTCAGATGCAAATGTTGATCATACTTAAAGTAGACATAAGCACATGATTGCGCATCTTTAATACTTGGGTTGTGATGATTTTTGTTTCCATTTAATGCTTGAACATAAATTAGAAATGCTATCCAAACACACAAATATGCACGCATACATGTATTGTAGTTATAAAGTGTACGACATGTTTCATCTTGAAATATAAATACATGCCTTTGTGTTGTTGTTGTTTTGTTAAACCTCATTACATGTGATTATAAAAGAACATAATATGGTTTGTTTAACTCATGTTTCATTCATTTGAGTTAATTGTAACAATTTATTGTGCTCCAAATTAACACATGAACTTTTGTGGTATTTAAACTATTTTGTTTTGAATTAATTAGTTATTTCAATGGTCCTAATCTAATATAATGATCAAGATACGATAATACACATTATTCAATTATATTACTGAATTACAAACACTTATTTAACAAACAGCAAATATACTACAATCTAAGACCTTACAAAAGAGTTGTGTATAATATTACCAATGCATTTCATGTCATTAAATATAATGTTCATCTATAAGTAGAACCTCATTAAAAAAAAGAACATACATATGTGTGTACTTTTTTTACGCGAAAACTCCCGTTGCAGCGTTTCGTTATAATCCATGGACATATTCACCAGATTTTTGCAAGTAACAAATTTCTAATACGAGAACAATTAATTAATGTCACAGCACAAAAAAACAACAACAAAAAAGTGATTACTTTACGAGTATACAGTAATTTTCTGACGATCATTATATGCAGAATTGAGTGAAGTTCGTGAGTCAATCGCTATTTCTATCGATGACGCGAAATCATTCGTATTCTTCTTTGTATTGGCGAACTGCTCACATTTATGTTTATAAACATGGATAGTGCAACAATAAATGGACTTCGAAATGGCAAACAACTACAATGAGGACAGTGAGATATCTGTCTTCTCTGCTTCAAACTTATCCTCATGGTTCTTTGAAGAAAATGAAATCCATGTGCCTGTATATTTATATGCTTCGGGAGCGTGATTAAAGTTAGATGAGTTAATGTATTTAAAATTGACAGGTTTTACCAGGTTTTTGGGTCACGCTATTTTTATCAACGCGAGAGTAGTTCCGAGATTACACACGGTACTCGCATGATACGGAATCAGAAAACGAGAGATTATGATACGGATTGCTCAATACGGCGTGCTGTATTTTCATTGCTGGATATGGAAAAGTAATTTTATAGGCTTATTATAAATATTTAAGACATAACTTTAAAGCTTGCTTTCCATTTAAGAATTGAATATATAGAAACCTTTCGTGCTATATGTCATTTAGATACCAAGAACGGACTTTGATTTATGAACGTCACTGATGAGGATGATGATGATGATGATGATGATGATGATGATGATGATGATGATGATGATGATGATGATGATGATGATGATGATGATGATGATGCTGCTGCTGCTGCTGCTGCTGCTGCTGCTGCTGCTGCTGATGATGATGATGATGATGATGATGATGATGATGATGATGATGATGATGATGATGATGATGATGATGATGATGATATGATGATGATGATGATGATGAGGATAATGATGATGATGATGATGATGATGATGATGATGATGATGATGATGATGATGATGATGATGATGCTGCTGCTGCTGCTGCTGCTGCTGCTGCTGCTGCTGCTGCTGCTGCTGCTGCTGATGATGATGATGATGATTATGATGATGATGATGATGATGATGATGATGATGATGATGATGATGATGATGATGATAATGATATATTTGTTTCTTTTAAAGCCTATTCTCAGAATTCTTACTTGATTTGTATCTGGATATAAATGGATATTCTATTTTTATATTAATATTTTAGCTTGTAGACATTAACACATAAGATAAACAGTGGCCTGACGCAAAGGGACTGATAAAAATGTTGTAATTGTGAACTAGTTGATTGAGGACGTTTGAAATTACAATAACAAATAAATTCACTATCTTCGTGACGCCCGTGTCTTTCAGATAATGCGCTTAGTCCCGTATGTACGTATGTATTGTCTTAAAGGAAGATATGGCGTTTTAATGAATTAAATTATTGTGAAATAAGAACGCAGTATCCACAGTATTCAGAAACGAGTAATCGAAAGTGTTACTAGTGAAAAAAATATTTGGTACTAAGACCCCTTTCTAAAGAAATGAACAAACTAAGGAAATGCTACATGACCTGTGGTAGTCACACATAGTGGGACGGTAAAACGCATTCTCTACGTTATTTTCTACCATTTCAGGGGAAATTTATTTCAGACCCATGTTACACTTGATACCTTTGTCCACGGAATTGGATGCTAAAATCCACAATACGTAGTGCGGATAATGTGATCCAATTTCCGTGTGGTAACGCGCCGGTTAAAAATGTTGCAATATGTGCTTGATATCTGAGAACATCATTAATACAGCCCATTCTAGTGTCAGGTGACATATAATAGTTCTGATACTTACGAACACTGTAGCAGTTTGTCATTTTGATAACCGAACTAGTTCAGGTGGCTTTGGTTTGCCAGCATTTACCATTATACAAGTATGCGTACGATGAAGCCATTGAATAGTACAGTTTTCTCAAATATCTTTGACACTGGTGGATGTTTTATAGAAGGACTTCAAAAGATCAACTACAGACGCGATTGCAATTTCTTAAAGGCCGCCCTTTTTTGTAATTATAAAAAACATCCCTCGAAAAGCTAGTACTGTATCAAATGTAATGTCAATAACTTATTTACGAAACAATGCGATTATTTGGAATTAAAATTTTAAAACAAACTTCATATTACAAGTTGCAGCTGAAATAAGAATATGTATTCCCTGCAGTACCATAATTGATGTGACTGGGAAGGATTTCAATCATTTGTAATTGACAGACTATATCTGTTGCCAAATTCTAAGCCTGTACCTATTATTGTGTGTAAACTATGCCTATGCAGAAAAATGAATGAGCATGCGCGAACTTTTAACCTGATTATCAGGCCAATACGCTTGGTAATGCAATTATTTAAAAAATGTAAAATCATAAAAATTGCACATTAAAAACATCTACATTTTCTAAATGTGTGTACTCCGGTAAGTTTTAAAACGTTGATTTACTCAGTGTTTTCGAGTTTCATAGATAATTTCAGTAATCCGGGCTTCACATTTGAAATTGGGAAAGTTGAGTGCTACCTAATGTAATAAATGAGCATTATAACCAAGTAAATCGTTGACCTTGTGGTAAATTAGTGAACTTGATCAATCGGTATGGCTGCTCATATAAGGATATATAATAAGAAGCGTTTATAACACACTCCTACATGTATTTAATCATATAAACAACCAATTATACACAACACGATGTTTTAGAATAAGACATCTTTATTATTGTGTTGGGGTAAATTATTGCATGTCTGAAAAATGTTTATAAGAACTTCAAATGAAACTACTGTTTTAAATAATATAACACTTTATGTATATGCTAGTAGGAATATTCATACTTATATAACCGCATATACACACAGTCAAACACAACAAAACATACACATTCAAACAACAACATTCATTCGAGAAACAAACAAAGTGAGAAAATCAGGAAAAGGAATATCATAAGGCATACTAACAAATCAATTTAGTAAATTGTAAGTATATTGTATTTTGTTTATTTCATATTTAACATTGCCGGGTAGCTCTGTCGAGCCTCTGCTTAGTTTATATCAACTTAAGTTCGTTTACAACAAACATTTTGCAAAACATCATCTGCTTACATCAACAAACATTTTGCAAAACATCATCTGCTTACATCAACAAACATTTTGCAAAAAATATCATTTGCTTACATCAACACCATTAACTTTGCTTTTATTGATCATTAAAAACAACAATATCAATTATTTCAGAAGAAGATGAATTGGTAGACGAAGCTAATAATTAAGAGACAATATATGGATGAGTAATGACATCTCATATATATACTTAACAAAAAGGCAGGTATCCGGGTGAAATACAAAAAGTGTTACCAACATACTAAGAGGGAACGAAAATGTGCAAGTGTATGCATGCATTTTATTGCATGTTTTGGTATAATGGAGCTTAGTTAGAGGAGTAAGCAAACACGGAATATAATGTAACTTACGTTCCATATTTGTTTTTTGAAAATATCATATTTATGAAAGTGGTGCCAACTGAACATGAATAAGCAATTATGCTATCAAAATGAATCATTGAAATTCATCGATAACAGTAGTGGAAGAAAACGAGGCAATTGGTCCTTGGTAAGATGAGTTACGCGCATCAACACGCCAACTTAAAATGATTTCATAAACATTTAAGTGCATTTAAATTCATGATCTTTCAAAAAGCAAAAGCAAACAGATATGAAGTTATAATTCACACTGACAGACTTTGTATGAATATGGTTATCAATTACAAAGTATTCCCGTCAAAACGCAACATAATACCTGAGTATCTGGTGAAATAGATAACAGAGCATAAATGTGAACAAACCATGATCAGGCGATACCGTGCATTGCCTTTTATTGTTTGATATAACTATTGGCTAATTTCGAATCTCAGTTTCGAGGTGTCAGTGAAGAATACTGTACTGGATAACGCTATTTGTATTGTATTAATTAAATATTCTTTATGGTTTTTTTTTAAATATCTGTCAGAGAAGCGATAGAAGTAAATAATAAACTCCAATGATGCTTCGAATATTGACCCTGATTCAAAATGTTGAAGGGCTTGACTGCTGTTTTTTCAGTCAGTAGAAATGATAAATAATAAGATGTAACAATCCGATCAATACGCTAAACGTATTGAACAAATACACCATATAGCGCATTCTTATTCAATACGCATTAATTTGAATACAATCTTATTCTTTATCGTCCTTGGACAGGGACTATCTTAGAAAAATAGTAAATTGAAGAGCTTGTTTCGCGATAAGTTTTGAAATTAAAAACGTGCAATATATTGATCACGACTTTAAATTCAAATATTGCACTAAACGCCTAAAACATTATGAATAAAATTGATGTGAATGCAAGGTGTAAACACTGGTTTGCTAAAGGTATTAAAATTGATTTAAAGTAGAGAGACAAACGTTATTAAAAATAAAGACAAACATTGAAAGGCGTGAGAAAGAAACGATTGACTGTCAACTTAGTTATTTATTCGGGAATGTTTATGCTAACGCATATGAAACTAACATAATAAATCTTCTTATCAACACGTCATTTCTTCCTGAATAATAACTATTTATCAGCCATGTGTCAGCATGGATAATTTACGGGTAGCAAAATCTTTGTTGAATTATATCTTGTCTACACTATCAAAGTTTCATTTTGCATTTATTTATTCGCACTAAGTAAAGCATAACCTTACGTAAAAGAAATGTAGATACATGTTTGTTTGAACTTTTGTTTACAAGTTTATCTTATGCGTGAAATGTTACCCGAAGCCTTAGATTATACTTTTATTTCAAATTAAAATATACTCCAGCGCTTTCTGTTTTCAATGATGTTCCAAACATTTCATTTACATACTGCTTAGAAAATTCCTTAGTTTGAAAGTAATCTAGGGATAAATACTGAGTTAAATCTAGATATTTGGAATACTTTTATTTATGTCTGGTTTGGCTATTTAAATTTTCAAGGAAGACATCAGCTACTATTTTGTATAATACCTTGTACCCGTCCAAGTTGTTAATAGCTGTTATAATTCAGACTTAAGTTAAAGTAACTACTCTTTAACCAGAGTGTTTGTATTAATGCAGAGCGAGCGTATAGAGCGAGTGTAAATTGAGTTTACATTTGACAGATAATAATAAATAAAACATGTTCATGAATAGTATAATCAAGTAGATTCAAAATCAATGCATTATACAATTTCAATGTTCCCTAGCCATGCGCACAACAAAGCATCAAATGAAAATAAAACATGTAGAGAAAACCGAGACATACCATAACAAAGCTTTAGGCCAAAAAATGCACTCTAGTTTCTCAGGCAACGCTATATTTGTTGTTTTTTTCACCGGCTTCAGTTTTTCAGATTACATTTTTGTTTACAATTCGTTTAATTGTTCACTCTATATCAACCGAATTTTAGTGTTACGTCAAAAACAGTCCTAATTATTAAAACGCATTATTTTACTGTATTTATAAGCGTCACCACGTTGAAAACCAAAGAGAAAACATCGTGAGTTGAAAAACAGAAAGAAATGTCAACTTTTAAGCGTCTAAATACAGTGTGAAGCCAAAGTGATAATGCCACGGACAATTCGGAGTAATTAATCGACGTATTTTGATTTTCGTGCATTATTGCCTAGATTTAAACATTGCGTTACTGATGATTTAAGATTAACAGAGGCAAACATAAGTTAGTCTAAAATAGAAGCCTTTGATAATGTCAAACTTGATGTTAAAGTTCACAAAGCTGTTGCATTTTTGGAAGGTTCATAGGTAAATCGTAATCCATGGACGATCAAACCAGTAATCAAGAAATAAAGTAATATTTTGCATTCCATTTTTTATTGTACACATGTACAGAACAGAACACACATTTCATTAAAGCTTAGTGAAATATGTCAATTTGTAAATACACCATAATGGATTAACAAACTGTTGTGTAGCATAAAGGTCAAAAGAAGTAAAACAACTAATAAAGCTGTATATGAAGCGAAATCAAATGTTAACACTCATTCACAAATTTAAATGCACGGTAGATACTACATAAATATTGAATGAACATGATAAATAAATAAATTGTGTAGATGCCCTGTTTCTATATCATCTAGTTTAATTCAAAAAAAGATAAAACAAATAACTAGGCAGGTAAAAAACTTCGCTTTCTACCCATTTTTTAAAAGATGACAGAGAAACTAAAGTGTACTGCTCTGTGGTCTTACAGACAGTGGACACAAACAAGCATAACAGACACTCAGCAGACGATCGACACATGTATCATACACCTAACAGACATTCAACGAAAGATAGTAAATGGCAGTCTCTAAGATGATTTGTCTCTTTTTTCCTATGCGTGTTTGTCATGCTTTGAAATGTGACTTCTCCGTCTTCCACTTAATGGTGTTTAGGTCTGGTTATGTTTCTATTCTTTTTTCCGCAGATTTTCTATAAGGCCTTGTGATAAATTGTGGTCGTCTACCGTCAAGTGTATATTAGGCCTTGTTTAAAAACATAGGTTACATTATGTATTTGGGCTATCTTTGAGATTCTTATGCTATTAAAATGGAATGCTAAAATTTCAAATACATCAATTATAAAAGCTACGACACTCCTATATCAGCTGATACCTTTGAAGTTGTCATCTTATCACATTCTAGAGTCTTATGTTTTTGAAGAATGAAAGAAAACCGTGAATAAGTGCAGTTTAAATGAATGCTGACAAAATTGCTTAAGATACTGCAATATTATACCGACTAGTGAATAAGAGATGTATTGCGTGCTGACATAGATATCTTCCGTGAATAATATTATCATCATCATTATGTCTATATTCGCTCCAACACAAACTAATGGCATTTTATCAAAAACAATCAGTGTTATCAAATGACATATAAACACATCTAAATATAACCCGAGATACAAATGTGTACACGTTGTAATTAAATCATCATTTCGTAATGAATAGATGATATAACTGTTTCAAAATGTACTTCATACTGACATACATGTATACATCTATGCATATCAAAATCAAGTTAAAAAATCATATAAAAAGTCAAATTGCAAATATGACCAATATCGACAGCGCTATAGTGTAAATCTTTGTTTAACTTGAAAAACAATCTCTTTTCCAATTCTAAAAGTCAAGTCAACCATACCTTGTCAAGATCTCAGCGCAACCAGTAGTAAACAAGCTCCATTAGCATATTCATGTGTGTATCAAGTAGCCTCATTCAGCCGATAGTATCACGTTTAAACTCTAACTAGTATTTTTACCAACCTAATGTGTTCAAATAGTACTAACAAACAGCCTAATAAGCATTTCCCTCCAGTTCGAAATAGTGTTTAGAAATCAAAAACACGTGTTTCTATAAAACCACTGAATTCCTTTAACCCAATAAAGGCTTTCAAATCGTCTTTAGTAGACACAATAGGTCTCCAGCAGCGCTCTGTAGCCTAATTGTGGTCACAGTCAAGCCGACTCATTATCAAAAAAGCCCCAGACGGGTTCTAGAAAAGTCAAGCCAGAGCTCATTCGACCTCATTATGGCAAACTTAATACCAAATATCTTATTAAAAACCTTGTGACAGCTGGCTGTTTGACGGCCTCTACGGCACATGCACCTTTGACAGGCCATTGTTCACCCTTTGAATCTGCCCTGCCCCCCCCCCCCCCCCTCCCCTCAAGTTGGATCTCCAGTCATAACAGAAAACAATGGTGTTAGTTACTGGCAAAATCATCCAGGTATGAATTTTTTTTCGTATTAAATGCATTTCAAAACGCATTTACCTTCAAACATACCTCTTTATTTGATTCAAATAAATGAAATTACATCTAAATACGTACTTGTCCATATCAGATTACTCAGTCATATAGTATCACTTTACATCAATTTAGTGCTTGCATATATTATTGTATTTCTGAACAGTAAATTAACCAGGGTTATTTAACGTTTCATTCCGTTCTTTAAATGTAGGAATAAGCTCAGCTCATTTTGTCTATGTATGCAATGCGGATGTAACGTTCAGATGGAGTTGAACAAGCAAAAAACACACTAAGGCTTCATGCAAAGCAGAATGATGTGAGGCCGGGATACTTTTGCTGATAATGTACAATAATGATGTCGTTGCCAACAACTATAAATCATTCTCAACTACAAGAACTAAAATATCCTTTCTGCTACAATAGCCGCCTTATGCAGACCCTTAATTCGGGTGTCTCCATTACCTCTATCGTACACCGGCGAACTACCGCAGCAGTGTAAATGTTCGGCTTTTGATTACCGCTTTCGTACAGCGTGAGAATACCGCTTATTTTTATAATATTGTATATGTTTTGCTTAAAGCAGAGACTTAAATCTCACGATTAAAATGCGTTAGCAATTAGGTAAAACGTTTATAAATTTCAAAACAGTACACATTTCTAACACAATTAATGAAATATTGCAAACATTATATAGTATATGAAATTATATCATATAACACCCTTATTAAATCAAGTTTGCATTTCACGAATTAGTGACATATATATTATCCTTAATTAGGTTATGTTCTAGTAAAAATGTACATTTTTCCTTTTACTTAAACCCTTTTATAGACATATTTATACAATAAAATGCATTGTATCAGTTAAAATATTTACCTATAAATAAACATGATATATCGGCATAACTACGTTGTGGTCGGCTTTGGAAAAATGCATAACTCTCATTAATACACTACGGATATGATGAATATTGAACAAATGAAGAAATAACCGTAGATGTGTGTTGTACTAAATTAATTGAAGACCATCATCAGTAGGTAAACGCACATGCAAAAACGCGCAATGGTAATCCTGTGATATGTAGATTGTGGTATTTTTCATCTTCGGTATTGGCTACTTTTTAAAAATTTAAAATTCCTATAGCCGAGTTGTGTAGATAGGAATTGCTTCTTTTAACAATTTGTTACATACATAGAGGATAATTATATTCATTAATACACTCTGGTAGTTCTAGTACAGACATTTCATCTATATGTATTTCAAAATTGCCATACACGTTTAATGTTATTATCAATCTTGAAATTATACCACGTGTGGGTGCATAGATACACTTTGGCATTTTTAACTTTTATAGTAACTCGATATTAATGTATTTTGTTTTCGTCATAAAATACGCTTAGGCTAGTATTTGATATTTCTAAAACAGCAACTTTGTATTACAGTAGTAGAAAAAGGTTTTCCAAAATTATTCAAAAGTAAAATGCTTCAGAAGTGTCTGAAGGGCAACGTGGTGAATAACAAGCGATATGTCCACGGCAAACCACACAAAATAGGTACACAAAACAACGCTTTGTGTTTGTACACTGTAATTGATTTTGAGATGGACATGACTGTCTACAACACCCATGCACCTTTTTATCAATAAATAACATGCGGAATTTGATGCATGCTTTTTCCCACTTTCCTTTACTTTCCCACTTTCCTTTTTTTGTTCCCTCAAAACCATGTTCTGTTGGTTATTTATTATAGCATTAAAACATGTAATCTGGTTGCACACATGTTTAGATGATTTTCATGCAGTGTATTTAAGCTTCCCTTCCGAGGTATTTCATGCCATGTGTTCCCCTCTGCTGAGCATCCCCAGTTTGCAATCTCTTTTCGTGGACTGATTCTGCGATTGACCAATATTTCCTTCCGGTGTTAAATGCGCGACACGAATGTGTAGATTTTTTTCAAGCGCTAGGGGAACTGATGTTTTAAACTTGTTGGCAAATACAACATGATTTCGTCCTGTGATATTTTCTCTTCAGTTCTCTACAACTGTTTGAGTCAACCGTACTTCTATCTTTCGACTTAAGTACGCCTGGTAATTCCTGAGATACCCCATGATACTCGAAAAATTTAATTCCTCTTTTTGCGGGCTTGTTAGGAGCTTGAATGGTGACCGTGACATTTGATCATTGCTTCATCAACAGATATGTATCGATGCATGTTGTATTAAGTCATGCTACTTTCCCGTACAGCTTCCATAAGAGGGGTCACTGTGAATCAAATGTAACCTTGATAGCGTGCTTGTGATATTTGTCCGGTTGGTTTCTATCTATTGCAGTGATTTCCATAACAACTGTAGAGCAATTTGGTAATGGATGTTCTGTTGATATATTTGCAGTCACTATGGTTTCCATGATAACTTTATAGCGATCAGGTAATAGATTGCCGGTTGTGTTTAATAGAATGTTATAGCTTACATTTCAGCAGTTAAAAGGAGCATAACTAGGGTTCAATGACCTTCAAATGCAAATTCATTCGCCTTTAAAATGGGTTGTGTTATGTTGATTACGTATTATGTTTATACCGGAAATACCGCTGCGTAGTTGTGCATACTTCTAGATTCGAGAACGCTACCAAAGTACATTTAAGTGACTGATTATAGTTTAATTCAATCATGAAATGTTTACCTTATCGCAGTTAACATGACGCGGCCTGTCAGTTAAACTCCCCGGACTATACCCGATTGACCAATCAGCGTCCATATAAGGCGGGGCTTATCAGTTGCCAGTTGCTATCCGCCATGACCTCCGACAATTTGCACTTACCAACAGTAGTGTAATTACCCTGTTTTCAATATATTAAACACAAACAAGTTTTTGTTTAATAACTGAGAGATTGTAAAGACAAGGAAATTTATAATACTGACATTTTCCCTTATTGCTGCTCAAATTATGCAAATTATGCATTTTTAATGTGAACGTACATATGATAATATACGTATCTTCTTCGTTAGTCATAAAACACGAAATATTCTTATGAGTATTAGTGTATAATATTGACGACAGCTCGCGATTTATTTATTTTTTTGAAATTTTTTCCCCTTGTTCGTTAAGTTTTAAATCCGAAACATATATATAAATTTGCTTTTTAATTTGTTTGTACAAACTGTTCATATACCTTAAGGTCACAAAACGTATATACGTTTAGATAAAACAAAATCGTCTTCGTAAATGACGCGAATTAATGTTTAAACCTGTACATTTATAATGACTTTGATCACTTCTAACTCCTACATGTATGTTCCTTGTAAGAACAGTTTCGCATTTCATTTAATACGGATATTAGTTCATTGAGAGAAATATTACGGTAGTTATATCAATAATAATAAATCACTAAACTTGTATAAAAGGTGATTTTTTAATGGAGAAAGGAAGAAAAACAGCAAAATTAATTTGATCTAGACAATATTCATTTGTTTTTGTTGACTTTCGAAAGGAAATTTATACATGTTTTGTTTCCCTAAATTTTATATTTAAATTACTACTGAAACAAATTCAGATGTTTTTTAGAAATTAATTATTTTAAGTTTAGACATTAAATTATTTCTACATTGAATTTAATTAATTATAATAATTAACTGAATACTTGCTTTTATTGCTATGTTTTACAATGTTCCATTCATTTTTTATCTGAATGTACATAAATTCTACGATTATTCTGTATAATTGACCTTACGACAGCGGCTTCTAAGCCACGCCCCCTGATATCAAGGGAGCGAACTCTGTCTATGTCCGTCAAACAAACGAGGAAGTAATGGCGTCTCGTGTCGTTTCGCTTTCCGATATTCCTGACAAATTATCATAAATGTGAAATTACAATGCGAAAAAAATAGAAGTCAAAGGAATTTGTAACTGGCTGCTACATCGGAAGGCTCGATATATCTTTAGAAAATGACGATATCTAACATTTACGGGGTGAAATCTATCCAAGTCAGAGAAAATCGGATAGCCGCCATGTTGTCAATATTGACATCGATACAAAGGAAAAGCGTGTGTGTGACGCATACTGTAAATGCAAACAAGGGTAAGTTTAACTTTTAATAACACCGGTCCTTCTTACAGTATTGTTGAAACACAGATTAAATCATCGCACAATATGAGTAAATCATAAATGGCCCGAATGGGGAACCCGGAAGTGACATTAAATAACAGTTACATGCCAGCTATACAGTATAATCTTGTATTCTATAGTATGAGCAGAAATGGTTTATTGGGGTTATGCATAAACAGTTTCAGTTCTAAGCGATTGAAAACTCTTCTTTATGAATAATAATGTAAAAGTTGACAAGTGACAATCGTGGGTGATACCAATCTGTAACTTTTGCATTGCTCAAACATTCACATGCTTTGATTTTTGTTCTTACAGAAATTGTGGAACATGTTCACACACTCTGGCTGTAAAAGTAGACCTGGGAGGAAAAGTGCCCCCGGTGTGGGGCTCGAACTCACAACCACCAGAACCGCCCGGCACTCTAACCAACTAAGCTGACAGGGCAGCTGGTTCTAACCCACACACACTACCCTCCCCCCATTTACCGGTTTAGGCTGGTGGAGGGTCTCCTGCTATTTACCGTTGACACCATTAAAGTATTCTGATTGATGGAGATAAGGAAGTCCCCTTATTATTGTCTTCAACAAGCCTACCGCCACAGGGGACCTAGCATAAGACCGGAAACCGCCCCGCCCCCACACACACATGATATTTGCCAGTCCAGGCAATGTCAACCGCAAGAGAAAACCAGTGATGACAAGTTTTACAAATAATCGGTAGGACCTATTTTAAAGCTTTTTATAATATTTAGTTTTACTTTGCTGTACAAAAGTAATGGACTATTTGTTCAGAGAAAAACAACAACCACAAAACATTAGCTATTATCTTGTCAATATTTCATTATGATATACATGTAGAAAGCAAACATCAAAGGCAGTAGCATTTACAGCTAGTATTAAAATATTTAACAATACATGTAACTGATTTATTTTAATATTGGCATGTTTTATTTATTTCAGAAAAGTGTGGTCTTTTGAAGAGAGTTCTTGAAGTTGTTCAGCATGTTGTTTTGATGGATTCTTGGAAGGATGTACCTCAATGATGTTAGCTTCAGTTCTGGAGTATAACACCAGTTGTTGCATATTTAATATCAGATTTATTAAATACATTGTTGTTTTGCAAACATTACTTAAACTTTGATATTTCTTTGGTGTTTATGTATGATATTGTAGGTGAATATCTCTTTATTGCAATGGCAAATATATTTTAAAATATATAGCATTAGCAGAAGTTATTTTTCACTGTTAAAGCTGCACTTTCACAGATTGATCACTTTGACAACTTACACAGGATTCGATTGCATTTATCATATTTTGGCTCGGAGAAGTTTGCTTTGTGATTTATATATTGGGTCTTAATTTAATGAATGCCAAAATAAGCCGATTCTGAGACAAAAAGTGTCAAACTAGAATTCTGTGAGAGTGCAACTTAAAGAATACTGTTAATCGAGTGTGCATGTGATCCGGACTCTGAACATTGGATGAACTATCATTAAATATTGTAGATTTACGTAAATGGCCCAAAATATAAGAATAACAATGAAAATATGTACATGTTTGACTTGTTCTTTATTCATAATAAGTCTAAGTCTTTACAGCACATGTTTGGCAGAATCAAGTTCTAATGAACATAATAATTGATTTAAATGTACAGTGAAATAAATTGTTTTACTGGTATACAGAAAATAATACCTTAACGATTCAGACCGATCTGTTCTCGTTTTGTTTTGGTGGCTCAAATATTTATCTGAGTTTTGGAGGAGGCCTACCTGGTGTGAGCTGGTCAAATACAGTAGCTGCTTGAGGGTCAGGGTTTTCTTGATTGGATTTCCCGTCGACAAAGTGCTGATATGAAAATAAGAAATCTATGAAATGTGTCGGAATGACAGCTCCAAAAGCCATTGTTTACATAGGAACCATACGAGTAGATGAGATTCGGAAGCATGCGATGGTTCGGACAAAAATTTAGTTGTACGATATTTCCTGATTTACTTTGAAAGCAAAGCAGTTTATAAAAACTACATAACGGTATCAACAAAAATACCTCTATCTTGAATGAAATCAATCGTGTCCATGTTGAACCGGATATTAAATGGCCATTAATGCCGATTTGACAACACAAGCCAAAGCATAAATGTACGATGTTTATAGTTTAAAAATAGTAACACTTATTAAGGTCATGCACGGACAATTTCAGTATTAAATAAATTTTGAGTGGATTGAAATAAGTAGTTTTGTTCAAAAAAATACTTTTGTACAGACGTATAGATGTTTCGCCTTTGAACGATGTTTCAAAATTTCCAAGTTCAGCTGTTGATGAGGTCTTCCACAGAGTCTGATACAGCACTTGCATTTTTCTAAATAACTCGCTGGTTTCGAATACGGAACGAATTGGAAGCCATCGTTAGTCGGCCTGGCTACCTTGTATCCGAATTACAAGTGCCATGACAACACCTTTTTACCATAATACTTAAAAAGGCGAGGAATTGCCAGCGCATGTATATGACGGACTCTGGTCAGTTTGACGGACAAAATGGCGGATAGCAACACGGCTTATCAGCCCTACATTCTGATTGGCTGATAGGACCTGTCAATCAAATCCTGTCGTAAGGTCAATTATCGGCTGCATTTGGGTTCATGTGAAGCCCTTACTGAAGGGTCACGTGACACTGTAGACGTAGCCTTATCGTAATCGGCGTGGTGTAAGTTAACACACTGATCCGTAAAACAAATCTCACAGTAATACCACTACGCAGTTTTGCTGATTTCGTAAATTTAACAGTGATACCACAGCGTACTCTTGATACAAGATTAAAATTATAAGCATGCTGTTTTATTAAAGCAAGTAAACAAAAGCCAGAGCCGAAAAATGTTCAATGACGATTTTTAAAGAAATACCGTTGCTTATTTTTGCATGGTTATTATATTGGACAGAAATTCCGTAGTAACTGTTTCAAAGTACCACAGCGTACTGTTTTTTAAATTCACAATCATTCTTATTTAAATGAAAAACGTACCATTAATTTGTGGAAAATGTGCACTCTGCGGCTGTGGAACTGGATGTACCTATTATTTCGGTACGTTTTAGTCGTCTACAGTATTCCTACAGTAAAACAGTTGCGGTAACCAGCACCCTTGACAAATTGGTCTGCAACAGGCGGTTACGGTAGCGCGTCGATGTACCGTAGCGGTATTCGAAAGGATATAAAAATATAAGCCCAGCCATCTCAAAATAGATCTTAACGCCTTTTCCTCTCAACAGTTTTAGAGTTACACAATTTAATCCACTATATCCATCAGTTTATCCCTACCAGGTCATAATATTAACACCAAGCATCCTTGCTGTTTCAAAAAAACTAATTAAACTTTAACAGCATATCCGTGCAGGTCTAGATGATAATGTATTAACTGGTAAACAAATCAAAATACATTTTTACTTAAAATTTTAAACACAACTTGCCAGATAAAAAACGATTCATTACATTGTCTTTCATTCAAAATGTATTTCCTTTCAATTGTTAACATTATAACTTACTAGGCCTTTTGATTTATTCAATGTTTAAATTTAGTTTTAGTTTGTGTGAACACTTGCGGAAAGTTTTAGCTCTCCTTGAGAGCTTTTATGATATTGAGGTCGGCTAGGAGAATGGCATGGTGGAGTTTCTGTTGGCTGCTGACACAATGCTGAAGGTCTCCATAAAACTAAATATACTTTTTCTAAATAGGCGGAAGTTGTTCAATTGACAGGTAAATAAAGTGTTTACTTTAATAATAAACTAAACCGTTCTGACACCACCTTTTTTTCAAATCACTTTCATTTTCGCTTCCATGCTAGTGTCCAATGGGAAACAAATAATCTAGTTGCCATTGTGTAATATATATATACACATCTACCACTGTGTCGTTTATCAATATAAATAGCAATAACTCACAAGAGATTGTGAACCTATTTAGAAAATTATTCAACGAATATGAAATTGCTTTCAGGCAAACATTTTTGTAGTAAACCGCACTAGATGTTATGAAAAATATAGGATTTCCAAAGTCATGTGCACTTCTTAACTGATAAATGTATGATACTTTACTTCAATAACTTTATTCTTACAAACTGAAAATATTTAACATTCAGTTTTTGATGAATTTTGTCTCTCCCGACCCATGAATAAATTCTAAGTCCACCATTTGTATGCCTTTTTCGTGTATTACATAGAGCATTGGCATTTTGTAAGCATTTTCACTTATTGCATGTGCTTTCTGCTACAATGTTATCATGTGAGTTTCAATGCTCGCACATAAATAGTCCATCTATGGTTTAGTACTGATTTTATTTCATGTATATTTTTCTTGATCAACACCATAAATTGTGCTCAACATTTTGTGATGACGTGTATATTTGCGCTTCCAGTCTATCATGTTTTGTGATAATTGTCAGCTACATCTTTCATTCAGGAATTGCCTCAATTTCTTTACAAGCGACTGACTGTTTTTTGCTACATATTTTGTAGTATTTATGATGGTTTTGTGTTGTTAACATTAAGCCAATAGTTTGTCATAGATAAATATTGTAGGGACAGGTCAGTTGTAATTACACATCGATTTTCAGCTCATCCATTCTTCCATCCTGTGATAGCTTTCATATTGCATCAATGTCCACAAACGTTATCGTGTCTTACTCTTTTATGAGTATTAAAGTACACATGGTACTAGAAATAATTGTCAGTTCTGTTGTGCTCTTTGCCAATCTGGAAACAAGAAAGCGACAAGTACTTCTACCCATTCCAGGATGCTTATTTTTGAAAAAACATAGCTGAATTTTCTCAACTAATTATGCCATTTATTTTTAACTTTGCTGATAATTATCAATATTTATTTTGCAAATGTAAATTGGGCCCAATTTCAGCCCCATTTAAGATCAAGAAATAAATTCTCGACTATAACTTAAAGTGACACTCTTATTCAAAATCAATACATACACATGTATAACAGACATACAGTTTGAGTGACAAACCTTTAACTACTTATTTGATTATACATTTCTGATTTTTTTATTACTGTTAACATGAGTGTAGTCGTTTATTCAATAGCTAAAAACGCAAGGTGTATTAATTGATTGGTGAGCGCTAAAAGATAAACTGTGATCTACTATCGGCTCATAAGGTAGACATTTAGTGTTTTCTGCACTTGATTTCAAATTCAACTCGTTATCCACCATAAGAACAATTGTTTTCGACATTTATAAATTATTCTTGGTTTATCAAAACAATTGTTTTAATTGACCAGTTAAAATGCAGTTAGACCTAACAAGTATACATAATTTTGTCAATATAGGTTTACAAAATGTAAAGCGCTTATGAATGTAAGGCATTGGTTTTGCACAGGTGTTGTGATTGACTGCTATGTAGGTATATTTTAACCATATAACAGAATGATGATCCTATGTATACATTACTGACTTACGCACACACAGGTGCACAATTTAATACATTCTTATACATTATTCACTTCACCTGTTTATACAATTAAGCAATTATATAACAACACTTACAAATAAGATGTCACAATTTTAACTGATCTGTAAAAATTCTACAATTGCTATTATCACATGTTAATTTACATTCAACCTTAATTTTTGTTCACTTTCATTTCCGCAATAAATGTAATTCGCTCAATTATTTATGTAGTAAATTCTTCAATTAAATTCTTGTATTCATTTGTTCAATACAATTTACATCGTATGCATTTCTGTCTTCCATGTTGTTTTTTTTAAATTCCTATCGAAGACAAGTCACGTTACGGTCATGTGATACCCTTTGCTTGTTTGTTCATGTCCCAAAACTAGATAAATGTTTTTTCACTATCTTTCTAGCTCATTACCTACATTTATTCTACCAATTATTACATTATTGCTACCATATTTGGGGAACTTGTAGAAACGATACACATGATAAATAGAAATCCGCCATCCAACTCTGGTTCCAAAAGTCATGCAACTGCTTGTAAAAGAATAGAAAAGGCTATTTATCACAATCCTGAGACGTGGAATACCCATAAAACGTTCTACTGGCGACACTGAAAAAAATGAAACATTGCTTATAGTATTAATTTTGTTTATAATTATTGTGACCATTTCACGCCTTCAAAATGATACTTACAAAGCTCGGCTTGTTGCTGTCTTTATATTTATAAGTATGGTAACATTCGCACTCTCTAATTACTTGTTATACCCAGTAGTTCATACACTATTCCAAGTTTATAACAAGATCAGCACAGCTGCTTGAAACTATTAAAGGCCTTCGTTTTATGTAAAACATATGTTTGCAAATGTGTCATTCATGAATTTTATTTGGCCCTTGAATTCGGCCAAATCAAAGGCCAGTTAAATAAATATTTGGTTTCTCTGGGTTATATTACCCGCTTTAAAGGTTTCTTGCTTCCAAAATGAACTTGTATTCCGATTAAATCCAGAAGTATGTTTTGTGTGGGTAAACGTTTTCATTTATTATATCGACGTGTTTTCTGACAGAAAAAATACAACTGCCTGTACTATACGGTCGAATATTGTGTAGCCTGCTGATCTCATAAACTCAGGTTTGAACAGAACCTATTTTATTAGTAATAAAGAAATAAAAAAAATCAAAGCTCGGACCTAGAAAAAACAAAGAGTTACAGCATTTGTCTTGGCCTATTCTGGTCTCTGTAGGTTTCACTTATACCCATGCTTGCATAGCGACAATGACTTAAAGCAACATATTAATAGCTATTGAGTCGTTATGTGTGTGATTCATCTGGAATTTATTGACAAGAAATTAATAAACAAAATAAATCTTATTTCTCTCGTTGGCATTTATAATTGATAACAACGCTCACTAAATATATTGATAATGTAGTAAATGTTTGTTATTGCGATTTTAACCGATCTATTACCGCCAATGAGGTTGTTGTTTTGGCTGTTGTTGTTCTTGTTGTTGGATGTTCTGGTTTTGTAGAGATTGGACATCACGTTACCATGCTAAAAATTAATAATTTTCACCCTATCCTCTTTTTATGCAATATATATGTTATAGTAACTGTAACTGCAACAATAACCCAGTAATTAAAATTAATACGATCGAGTGTAAGCCGATGGGTCACGAAACAGTTGTTTACACTATTTTGTAGTATGTTGGCAATAACTAGCATGCAGTATCATATGTGAAACTGCAGCCATTACGCGTTCAATTTATATACGAATTCAAGTTTAGTGAGAGTTTTTTTTATGAATAAATGTACATAATAAAACTGCATTTACCCTATTGTAATATGTATTTGAAGAACACATTGATGTACGCGAAACTATAGTTGAAACAGATCAATCCATAAAGGGCCGTGCGACTGGAATACTGTAATCGATACGAGTTGCATTCAAACAGATATCAAATGACGGTAGGACAGGTAGATTGTTATTCAACTGTATGAAGATATTCGTACAAAGATCTAAAGCAGTCTGAGGAAATATCTGGTCATCATGCGGCTAATCTGATGAAGCTCTTTAGTGTTTTAATGATTAGTTTAACGAGACTCCTGTGTCACTCTCTGAGTTGAAGCGATTTTATTACTGGGGAGCCAAAGGTTAATATTAAAGGTTTATGTCAAACGAAAGTAAACTAATATTGCCGTATTGTATGTTTGAAAAGACACAAAAACATATTCATTCTTAAACGTTCTTAACGACAAAGAAGTTGTACAAATCTCGCAATTCACTCGTGCTTATCGTTCAACTGCTATACACATATCTGTGTATTGCTACATGGTATCGCCTGTTTTCATGGCCAAAAGATGTTGGTGATTAATTACAAAAACATACGACAACGGACATATAACATACGGCTTGGTGCGATATGGAGTGCGGGAATTTCCACCACGACATTAGTTCAAGTGTATTTGTGTATGTACTACAGCTTGCGAGTGTTCTACCTGAGACGTATTTACGGGGCAGTTTTAACAGGGGTGTATTAACGAAAACCAAGGACAACTACGGGGTGAAATATAAAATCGATTGGACACGCTTGCATACAACGACGAGCTATTAACATCTGAAAACCAAATGAGAAGTTTGTATGAAGGTGGCCGTTAAATTAAATTGCATTAAGCTTTTCTTGCATAAAACACTTGCAACGACGATATTCACTTCAGCGATAAATAACAATTATCAAAGGTATTCAAGAATTTTCGATTTATGTACATGACTGTTCGCCAAAAAACATGAAATCTGCAGCGACGGGTTGATTTATTTTCTCGTAAGTAATGAATATGTCTGGTGAGATTGGACATTGCAGACAATTTGGCAAAGCGAAAAAAGCAAGTGCATTTTGGAAAAGAGGACAAAGCAAGTACATTTTGACTAATCGGACACAGCAAGTACATTTTGACAAAGCGGAAACAATAAGTACATTTTGGCAAAGCAGACAAAGAAAGTACATTTTGGCAAAGTTGACAAAGCAAGTACCTATTGACAAAACGGACAAAGCAAGGACATTTTGGCAAAGCGGACAAAGCAAGTACATTTTTACTCAATAGTCAAATTTCTTTACAAAAATAGCAAATAGTAACTATAAAAATTAAAAAAGCTAAACATAAGTGTTTTACACCCGCAAAAACAGGTCATTTAAAGTTTATTTATTTTACAACGGTTGTGACAAAAGTTGATATTTTCAGCTAAGTCATTCTATGTTGCGCGAAAGTGTAATCATGTTTTGAATCAATAAACCCGGAAAATACCAACTTTTCCAACTCTTCTAAATTTGTGATCACTAATCATACTCACATGTGCACAGGCCAGGAATCAAACACCGGCCACATTGGTATGAAGTCAGTGCACTAGCCATTGCACTAATTGGACAACCTCGCTTCGTTTGTTATGGTGTACCTCACATATTCAAAAAAAGAGCGTATCTAAATGAACTTTTGCAAATACATTGATATGGTATGAATCGTGATATGTATGAATATCAATAGTTAATATTTCGAATATAAGTGACCTTATATAATTGAATATACATATATACATAGATAAATGTAATTTAATCTTACATTTTATACTTCGAAATGGCATGTGCGACTTACTCTTGAACTTGACCGATCGGTTCATTTGACATTACTGTAGGTATTGGAAAGTAAAAACAAATACTAAGTTGTGATGCCGTTCTCTGTATTCTTAAACATATCGATCTTGATATCAGTGACCCCCAGTGCAATCCATAAAAATGTCTCCTCAGTCTGTTTTTGCTATCGAAGAAGTGTTGTTATTATGCATTATTTCTTATTTAATTTATAGAGCCCAAATAGTACATGTAGCCGAAAAACAAATAGCTGCAATAAACCCAAATGCGTTTCTCAATTAACTTATTTGCATGGAATTCTTTACATACCAATAGTACAATAAAACTACAGGAAAGGGCCTACAAAAATCATTACTTTACGAATAGAACTGATTCGATGCACAAGGCATTGGCCAAAATGCTAATGCGCTAGCGTCACAATAGTTTAAACACCATATACACAAACACAAAATCTACATGCAGGCCATACACGTATCGAAATATCTAAACTGATGAACGATATTGTTGTTGCCTGAGAACGGTTATTTAAATACACGTTCCATAGAACACTAGACTACTTGGGGCTTGAACTCATTTATATTGCTATAAACGCACACTTGTCCCAACTATTATGAATGACTAGCAAATTCTAAATATAAGGCTTCATCACAGCCAGAAGCAACCTGAAATCCATGAAGAATAAACAAGTAAATCAGCTGCAAAAGAATGTATCAAACCAGCGCAACAGTGTAATCTGTCAAAATAATCGATAACACCATTCAAACACAGTCATCTGACATTGCTCGCCCTAGCAAGTTGTAACACTTTGTTCTCATATAGTCTTATAATGAAAGTATCATTTTGCAAGGAGGAAAAACGCAATGAAAATGGCATAATACAAACAAAAAACTATATACTTTCAAACATCCTTCGAGATATACAAGCAAAGGGAATCAAGTATTTTACCAAGTTTCATTAAAGTATACACATGTTTCGCATTAGTTCTGACACAACTAATGTTTGGCTGAAACATCAGATTGAAGTCCTTATAAAATCCTCTTTCTAATTATCTCCGTTATGTTCGTTAATCAAATTTAAGTTATACCAAGGTCGTAAACGAGTAACACCCTATATGATGTCGTAATTTATTTGTTAACGAGCAATACCAGGGTAACTACCAACGAACATTATCCTCATCATCATACTAACAAAAG
Source organism: Mya arenaria (assembly GCF_026914265.1). Lineage (NCBI taxonomy): Eukaryota > Metazoa > Mollusca > Bivalvia > Myida > Myidae > Mya > Mya arenaria. The sequence continues at coordinate 17,849,641 of NC_069138.1, forward strand.
TCACGAGTGGAAACAAAAGTTGACATCAAATTCTCAATACACGTTTTTTCATGGAAAATTATTGCAAAATGAACGCTATTTGGATGTAAATTATATGTAATCAGTCAAAATGTATACGTCACAGTTAAAAAAAGTGTACTTTGCTATTGTTTATGAGTTGTTTGATACAATAATCGTGCTATCTACTTCAGGGGTGAACAAATATTTGAAAACGGAACAGTAAATTTAATATAGCGTGCATGCGTAAGTGCCTGTTAAATTATAACGGCACTTAAGATGTACTAAAATGGTGTTCATATTTGCTCAGCTTTATTGTCAAGTGCTTCAAAAACGCATATACTTTACATGGGTTTGAATAACCTAAGACCTTAATTCATGATTGTCTCGTGACGATACTTGAAACAACTGATGTTTAAATGTTTACGTCTATGTCGGTGATATTTTTGTGATATATTACTCAATTGTATGTATTCATTGTATTTATGGGTTTAAAAATAGCCCAGACAAGCACGGTTTAAAGCTGCACTCTCACAGATTGACCATTTTAACACTTTTTTATTCTATGTCGAGGAAAGAGAAAATTTTGCGTAAATATCTGCAAACCAATGATATAAGATTGCGAATTCGAAAATTAATACTTTATGGCTTAAACCGTTACTAACGGTTGAAGAGAAATGCATGAAACATCAATTTTTGATCTTAAAAATAAAAATCTGCGATCTGATTTATTGTCAGCAGTCTAATATAACAACGTGTTTCCCTGGATTTTCGCAAAAAATGGCTTGTTCAAAGACAAAAAATCAAAAAAAGTTGCCAAAACATTCAATCTGTGAGAGTGCAGCTTTAAAATGATCGAGTAAATTGTTTTCGACATGAAAGTAAACGGTCATTCCTTCTGTGCGGAGTTTTGATACTCTCAACGTGAAGTTTATAGAGGCAGCAACAGATGGTTATAGAACAATACTTATTTCAAAAACAAATGGATGTTAAATATATGGTTTGATAACCTGATATATAATAGTATTATACCTCACATGACCTGCCAATGTTAAATTCTCATATACCCATCATGGGCAATTTCGTACTGTCACACACTGACAGTACCGTTTTGACCGGTTGACATGATACTGTCACATAGCACGCGCGTAAAAAAATAGGCATTTTTTGGATTCCCGAATCTGAGGTGGTAAGCGCTTATTAAAATGTGTTGTAAATCTGGTTACAACCGGTGTTTGTATTATTTCTATAATGTTAACACTAAACGTATATTATATAGTTATACATTGAGTTGAGAAATAAACCGGCACGCTTATAAACATAAATAAGTCAGGTAGATTCGGCGTTTTAGATTATATATCAGAGCTCTGTATGGATGGATTTAAAGAGATGACAAGCTAGCTTGATAAAAACATTGACTAGATATGTTCAGTCAAATAGTTTACCAATCTATGTTCTGTAATGATATGTTTAAGGAGATCGTACGCTAGATGAAAAAGTATTTATCATAACGGTATTTTAGTGGCTGGCAAGAGGCAAGAGTGAATTTCAAAAAAAATAATCTTAAAGAACATTTTATCAGAATCTCATGAATGTTTCTTAAATCATAATCATTCAAATTTTGTATATCGCGAAAAACCCTAAACTATGCTTAGGTATAATATAACAATCAATCACACACAAAAGGTTGTCTTTACTAAGCATTTATGAAATGTCGTGTTACAAAACATTGTGCATAGTGAAGTAGAATCATACTAGTAAACACACGTTTAATTCCAAATATTTATTTCACTGTTTATCAAACCAATTATATTTTAATGTAAGTGTTGTCAGTTGCAAAAGGGGTTTCATGGTAATTTTTTAGAAAACATGATTTTTACAATGCACTTTATTCTAGCAAGTTCTAAGAACATATCTAAGGTTGGGTAGTTCTCCTGTTTTGGCTCACTTTAAACTTGTCAAACTCGAGGCCATGGTCAACCCAGGGAATGGTGATAACATCCATTGATTAAGGGGAGAGTAATCGTTTACAAAAGGTTTACAGAAACTCTCCATAGGATAACAACAGTTGTCCTTCTGGTGATGTAGATTGGTATTTATATTAGTAAAACATGATTGTATGACTCTTAGTTAAACAAACAGTTTTTAGATTGCAAAATGATATCGAAACTACCATAGAATTGTAATATTTAATGACAAGTACGAATTCTTTAATCATATTTAACGTAGCGATGTTTACATAATTTTTATTATTATGCATTTGAAGGCCGGTTACATTTTGTACAATAATATTTGAACAGTCTTATTCACTTGATTAAATAACATAATGTAATAACAGTATATAATATATAAACATACCAACAAATATATAAAGCTAAAAAAGCGCCTTTATTATGGTTAGGCGTTGTTTCTCTTTTTGCATTCTGTCGAAGTCGATGAACGGCTTTAAGTACGGTTGCTGCTGGAATTTCAGAACTCGGTACACTTGTTTTATTTTCCTGTAGTAATCGATTATATAAAATAGATGTGTCCTTGTCATACAAAATCTATACGCATTTCTCCACTTTGGTTCGTTTTCGGTAGTCATTGTTTCTACTTTCTGCTCACTGTAACATTTTCCAATGTACTTTGAACTAGGGAGTGAAATTTCTATCCTCCACATGCATTTTCTGTGAGCTGAGCGGTTGGTCTGATGCATGTTTGTTTAAGTAGTGATGCAGGGTCGTTTGTGTGATTCGTTTAAGATACAGAAAATATTAATGTCTATTTTAACGGGCAATAATTGGAACTGTCATCATGCTTCAAATGTACAGATTCATGTGGTGATGTATGCACCATTTTTGTTAGTGATTCTCATTCGGAATATTTATTTGTCTACGTACACGAACATATTGATGCAAATACATGGGTTCAGTTGTTCAAATGTGTCCGTTTTGGACATAAAGACTGGTGATGGAATGTCTGTCATGGTGAGCTCGTGTTCTTATGGCAGATACTCAGAAACAAGTGTTTTGGATAGTCGAATATATCTACTGGCTTTTATAGTTTTATATAGAACAGTGCGTATTTTGATATGTTTACATACAACTGTAATTCATTCTTTTTTTAAGATATGATAATAGATAAATAAGTTAATAGTTAAAAGCATCTTTGTGAAAAGTTTTAAATTAACACAGGAGTCTTTTCAGGATATCTGCCAGTACTTGAAGAATGCAAAAAGGAAAACAATAATTATCGCTATATATCGCGATACAGGTCTAGCGTATCGAACTATATATAACTATATATTTTTAGCCTTAACCCATAGTCATATTGACAGGACAAGATCGCACAGGGTCAACGTCAATAACACAGAAAAGCCTAATCGTTACAACCCAAAATGTACAAATCGACTTGACGAGAGCCGTGACGTGATGTTTAATAAAATCCGATGGCATAATATTTTACAAAACTTATATTTCAATACGAATTTGTTAACTTTACAAAATAATTTATAGTGCCCATATTTGCACAAATGCTAGTTCTTGTTGTTTTCCATAACAGTTCATTTTAAACATTTCCACAGAATGTTTCTGGGTTTACCTGCGAGTTAGCCTTCAAAAACACACACATATATATATATATATATATATATATATATATATATATATATATATATATATATGACACATTTTAACAGTTTAAATAAAAAGCACATATTGAAATATCATATTTCATGTATTGATTGATATGTAAACAAAACATATATTAATTCAAAATACAACACTTTTATGCTACCTGTTCACACTCATTTACTTCAGTTTTACTAAATTGAAAGCAGCATCAATATATGTCATTATACCCATTCCGCCTGTTTCCAGCTGGTGCTTAAGCCTGATGAGTTTTTGCTCAAGCTCACGGTTAACTCGCTTCATCAGCCGCTGCTTTCCACCATTGGCGTGCTGGAATAGTTGGAATAGCCTCGTTTGCAGCCTACTCTTTTTGATCAATGTTTACAAGAGTGTATACATTAGGGTGGCACTGGCGCAGTTGGCTTTTATTTTATGGTGCCAACCCTCAACATGACTTATAGCGCGTGGACCATCATTGTCGTAATGGTATCACGCTCGGCGGTCTTCCTCTACCCACTTCTCAGTTACAAAGTCCTTAAACCGAGACACTGGCACAAACTCATTGTCACATTCTTACAGAGCCTGGAACCACACATCCTCAACAGACTCTAAGGGAACAAGTGGTGGTGCCGAAGCACGTAGCACGAACTTTGTCACTGCTTCGATGTCTTTGAAGTCAGTAACAAGACCATAGGACTTCACTTTCCTCCAAATACACTGTGTGATTGAAAGAAACATCCATGGAATTGTACACCATCAAACACACCACCACTGACAGCACGCCACGCTGCTATGTTATAGTCCATCATTATCGCTTCTTGGGATAGAGGAATGCTGTGTTCACAGGCGAAATTCAGGATGAGGGTGCAGAACCTGGTGAACATTGTCTGTTGGTTATTGGAAGTAGTCCATACCCTAATGGGCACATACACCCGTCGATAATGGCTGTAGACAGTTGGGTCAGGTTCTCAGCGGTGGCGGATATCAGCTTTCACTCAACATCACCGTCGTTATCGATGAGGAATGGTTCCCCGGCTAGCGTCTCTGTCTACTTTCCTTCAAAGTTGACATCTGCTCTAGCATTCGACCGCTGTCTGTACAGACTCGATTTGGCATCGTAGAATTTTTGCGTTTTGGCCACAACCGCTTGGGTGAAATCGTCCCATTCCAGAGATATTGTCTCTGTCAGCTATCAGTTCTTAATTTAAAACTGTTGACTTAAGTTATGTTTTATTTGCATCAGTTAGGACTCATCAGTATTGTTTTCAGAATAGTTTGTAATCAGTTCTAATTTTTTGTCAACATTATTTTTATCTATTTACAATTTAAGAAATATTCTTTTTTTATAGATATGCATTGAAAAAAAAGGACAAACTTATAGTTATATTCTACAATAAGTATGCATTTCAAACATATAGAAACAAGATATCCGTAAAGAAGTGAAAAATTTAACTGCAATTACAATTATTTTTTGTGTAGTTCATTTTTTATTGAACAGTATAGAGAATACAGGTAAGTTTGAGGTGCGAAGAGATAATTGGTGCTAAATTGTTAGTGTGTAAATTAGCGGTTGGGAAAGTGGGAACAAACCGGAGTTTGTTAATCAACTTGATTTAATGTACCGCCAATTTCATACAAAAACTTAAATGTAAGTTCTTAAAATTGAAATTAATTTATTATCTTTGAGTTTAAATAACATTTAATATAAAACATATTAATAGTAAAATAAACAATGCTTTAGGTACTTACAAGTTGTATACCACGACTATGTTTAAATATATGTATGATTTCAGAATTAAAGGTGCAATTTTTAACCCATGATAAGTAATAGTTGTTTGCTTAAAAGAGGCTAAAACTAAAGTTCGTTTTTAACATTGTTCTATTTTTAAATTGTTGGTCAACGTGTACCTTTTATATCGAACTTTAGTACATAAAACATCTATCAGTTTCATTTTCTTCTCATTTAACACAGTTGCACCCTACATTTCAGAGAACCATGCACATTTATCTAGTGCTACTATGTTTGCTGAGTGTTGTGCGTGTCACGCAGGGATATTCCCAGTTCCCCTGCGCAGATCGTAATGGACCAAGATACTGTGCTAAAGCTAAACAGTGCAGGTATGTTTCATAAATATTAATAAGGTACTCAGGTGATCAACATCAACATCATATTGGCCTTTTTGTCCTTGATTTCTCACTGTTATTTTCTTGATATCCGTCTGTGTGCTTGTCAATTTGTCTGTCACTATATGTCTGCCTATTATTCTGGATGTCCAACTGTTTCACTGGATGTATGTCTGTCTGTTTTGCTTGTTGCTTGTTATTCTGATTGCTTGTCATTTTGCTGTTTATTTGGATGTCTATTATTGTGGATGTCTTGATGTCTGTCTGATTACTGTTCTGGTTGTCTTTTTTTCTGCCGTTCTCTATGCCTATTTTGTTGAAGTCTGTCTAAATATTATTCTAATTTTCTTGATGTCTTTCTTTTGGATATCTGTCTGTTTTTCTTTATTGGCCTTTTCATATTAAAAAATATAAATATTATTGCGAAATGATAACTTTCACTTTCTTTCCATATTTGCTGCTTGCAAGTGTGAAGAGTCATTGCCTTTGAACTTTATCTTATTGGCTGTTCCTTTTTATGGGGGTTGGGGGAGGATATAAATATAAAATCTTTTTTGCTAGCGTTTGTTTCGAAATCTGTTTCAAGTTGCAAGTTTGTGATTGAAATTTTGTTCAGTTTGTTCGATATTTGGGCATTGTTTTTCAACTTATATATTGTAAAAACTAAAGATGAAAACAGAGGGTGGACAGAGGGTGATGAATTAATCAGCATAACCAGGCCGGTTCAGGATGTTTGCTACTGCTTAGGTTTTGCTGTGTAGACTTGTGAGGGTTGTTTTATTGTTTTTATACATTATGCTATTAATTATGGCTTCGAGGAAGATGCCACCACTAAACTATAATAGAACTGTACTCTGTTGGAACGACGTTAGTGAGCTTTTAGGATGAAAAAGGCGGGGCCTCCAGCGAGAGCGGTATCCCCTGTACAACTCTTCGATTTCGAAAAGAGGTGTCGCATGATAATTGTTTCGACTAGGACGATGAGGGTTCGGACGGGGTGTAAGCGGCTTCGTAAGCACAAGGAAAAATAGAAGAAAGAGGAGAAGATTCAGAAGGGTACCAAACGTTTTCATCCCATAATTTCATCCTCGTTTGTTCCTGAATCAAATAATTTGACATAATATCTGACAGGAAAAAACGGATTTAGAGAAAGTTGTTACCAAACCACTGCAGAAACTTAGTCGACCGTTGTCAGAGTCTGATTCTGCTTTTCATCATCATTAGATACTGCTGAAGGTGAAAATACATCAGTTTTCATTTTAGACTAAATGGAGAGAAAATATTTGGGGGCTGATTTGCATTATCTTCAGACATGCATCTTAATCGAATGCTAACCCTGCAGGGTTTCAAGCATGTCGGGAGCGGCGTCAAAAAAGAAGCAGTTGACAACAGGGCATTTTTTCAGCTTTAATCAAAATGATAAATGTGCACATGAAAGTAATCATTACTTTGTTTATAAAACAAAGGGAAATTAAGAATGGCCCTTACTCAGGATCTGCCTGACGTTCGAGTCTATTACTAGGACTTTATTTTGAGGAAGAATTGTCAGATATTTTGTACCTCAATTCTGTTACCATAAATTTAGATCAAACACTATAAGAAAATTAGAGGGGTCTAAATTTGAACAGACAAAATATCAGAGTTTGAATGTTATAGATAAATTAACAAATACTTTGATTTTAAATCATACAAACTGATGCAAAGTTTGAAAGTGTTGGATATTTTAAAGTTTTCAGGGAATGTTAATACATTAGTTCGAATTCATTACTTTTTTTCAAAAAAATGATTTTATGTGTGTCGCATTTCTTTAAATAGCAAGAATTTACGAAGGTTGTTGCTGTCAAATTTTGGGTTCAAAGATTTGGTTCTATCTGATCTGTTAGAGTTTGGTTTCCAAATAGGATTTACAGATATTATGAATACTATGACAAGGATGAAGGATACTTTGAAGTATTACAATTATGAAGGGGCTGAACTAATTCCAGTTCAAGTTAAAGATTATTGGCGAAAATAATTATAATGTAATGCGCTAATGGGTCCTTTCAAAAGTAAAACTTTCTGTTCCAACTTAACTTATTTCTCCATCAAATACAGTTTCAAAACAGACAGTTGAAGATAGGAGAATCATTTTTGGATTAAAGTAGGTTTACTAGCAGTCCGTTTAACGAGTATTAGCCAAAAGATTAGTATCTAAGAGAATGCCTTTCTTTGAAATTTCTTAGAATTGATGATTTTGTAAGGTGTAAGCAAAAGGTCAAGGGTCCTTAATGTTTAAAAAGATTTGTCCCGGGCTTATGGACAAATAAGCATATATCAGTCAAAATACAAATAGTTGCATATGTTTGGAGGAAACATATATTTTGCGATACTGTTTTGACGATAGGGTGTAGATCGTCGGCGCAAATATGTCAACGTGTATATGTTGATGTTAAGAATAGCAAAGCTGAATTATTGAGATGACCTGTTAGAATTAGAGAAGACTTCATTAGCCTTACAATACTTTAAGTACCATATTGAAGAAATGTGGGATTGAAGGATCTCCCAAGAAAATACGCCTAAGACAGAAGTTAGCTTTTCGCATTAATAATGATCTTTTTGGGTGTTCCGTTCTTTGGTAGAAACATGGCAATATAGATTACTTCAGTAAGGCTAGTAGAGATGGGATTGTTAGTGAAGTGTTGGATCTTGAAGAATAAGGCGAGGAAGCGAAGAAAACTTAATTTCGTTGGTTACACAAAGTTGAGTTTTACTTGCTAGGTTCTTAAATTGGTTGAGAGGATTGTACAAAGAAGTTGTGAAAGGTAAGTTGAATATAATTCCAGTACAGGCTACAAAGGATTTTATATGGTGGACAAGATGTCTTTCTTTGTAAAATGGAATTTCCATGATGCCTGTGATAAAATATTTGGTGAAGATAGTTGTTTGTCAAGTGGTGGCGGATAATGTAATGAAACATACTTCCAGACAGTGTTTTCAAAAGTAGTTGTGGATAAGAAATTGCACATAGCAAGTTTAAATATGCTAGCATTAGTAGAAGGATTACAGCTGCGGGTTTAGAGCTTTAAGATTTTCAGAATAAAAGTATTATGCGATAATATGGCAGTATGAATGGTATATATTTCAGGAAAACCGAGATTTAGAGTTATTTTATTTTAGAGAAATTTGTTTTAAAGCCCGTTAAAAAGAGTTTGAAATCGAGGCTGAGCATTTGTCATCAGGTGATTATATAATTAATGATTATCTATCACGATGGGGGTTGGATCAGAGAGATGAGGTTTTTTCCCAAGGTGACTAGGATTATTCATTGCAGTATAGTGCAGTGTCAAAAGAGGATTTTGAAGTATCTTGTTTGATATACAGATGTATAACCTGGTAGTTTTGAATGCGATGAGTCTGGATTTTAATCTTCTTTCAGAAAAGCAGTTGAAGGAATTAAAGGGTGTTGTAAAGAATACTCATAGAAGAGCATATTCTGAAGGCTTGAGAATACATTTAGGAATTCGCATTAATTCCATTTTATCATTTTGTGTATATAATGAATTTAGTTTTCTTTAGGTGTTAACTGAAATTTGCTATTATACTTTCTGGTTTTAGGTTGAAGTTTTAAATCAATTGGGTTAGTAAGAAATTATGTTAGTGGCGTAGATTCTTTATATTTATTTCTGGGTTATAAGGCATATCAAATTAATAATTTCTTTTCAAATCTATCTTTTAAGGTAAGATAAGGAAAAGAAGTGCATTTAGTGGAACCTAAACATTCTTAAAAAGTTATTTGAAGCTTTTGGCATGACTAAGGTTGATGACGTGGTGTTGTGTCTTTTTTTGCTTTGTTCTTCTTGCTAGGAAATGAATTTTGTACTAAAGATGTAGTTTTCTCAGCAAATGGTTTATCAGTTTATTTTAAATGGTCATATGCTATTAAAGCAGGAGAAAGAACTCTAGTGTTACCTTAAACTGCTTTAAAGCATTTATGTTTATGCCCAGTGAAGGCTTTTAAAAAAATATGTTAAAAATGTTAAAAGCGGTCAAAATCAGCCTTTACTTTTACCACGGTCAGGTCAACCAGTTTACTATAAGTCCTTTACTCTTTATCTGTCTTAAAGAAGGGAATAAGTGAAATAGGCTTAAAAGCTAATATTTTTCTACATATTGCTTTAGAAGAGGAATAGCTAGGAATGTCTAGATATATTGTACAGAAATTAGAGAAAGCAGAATAAAGTAAAGTTTAAGTTTGACTTCAATTGCTTTATAATTCAAGTTTGTTCTATTTCCACGATTCGACAAAGCAGCCTTTAAGTAACATATAACAATATGTATGTAAATAGTTGTTTTTATTGCTAATGAGTTTTAACAGTTTTTGTTTTTGTTGCGCATGTAATTGTGTAAGTTGAAAAGTTACAAATGTGTATGCGTTAGTTATACTATTTTATGTGTATCATTTTTTTGTATTTTGTGTGCTATTGGTTTGCTTTTTCTGGCTTGGGTTGGCGGTTTTCTTGTGTTTGATATACATTATGAAATATATTTGTCTTTATTGTTCTGTGAATTATGCAGATCGACTATATTCGATTATCAATGCAATAGTTTTATTAATGAACAGGTGTGCGTGTAATTTATTTAATGGCTTGTTTTACTTTATATCTAATTCGGTTAAGAGTAATTGTCAAATGGTCACATTCTCCTTTTTTATGAATAGAAAAATATTTGCTTTATTCTATATTTAAATATATCATAATTCTTGGTTAAAGTGATTGCAAACTTCCCTCCGGCCCTTCCCTTAAATAATGCTTTGAATTGCATTTGTTATGCTTCTATTATGTTGTGAGTTTTTGTGTTTATATAAATCAAATGTAATGTTGTTTCATCTATTGTCAATTTTTCATGTAATATTCGTTAAATTGACTGGTTTTCTTTCATAATTCTGTTTGTATGTATGTTATTCTTGATGTGTGTATGTCTGTCCGACTGTCGGTCTGGTGTCTGTTAGTTATTCTTGATGTATGTATGTCTGTTATTCAGGATATCAACATGTCTATTATTCTGGATGTATGTCTGTTATTCTGAATGTCTGTTTGTTATTCTGGATTTCTATTAGATGTTTTATACTTGATCTATGTCTGTGTGTCATTCTGTCTGTCTGCCTGTCTGTCTGTCTGTGTATCATTCTGTCTGTCTGTCTGTGTGTCATTCTATCTGTCTGTCTGTGTGTCTGTCTGTGTTTTTCGTCTGTCTGTCTGTCTGAGCTGTCTGTGTATCTGTCTGTGTGTCCTTTTGTCTGCCCGTCTGTGTGAGTGTATGTGTGTCTGTGTGTGTGTCTGTCTGTCTCTCTGTCTGTCTGTTATTCTAGATGTATATTCATGTGTTATTTTGTATTTGTACGTCTGTTGATATCAAGATGTTTGTCTGTCATTCTGGATGTATGTCCGTCTTTTATTTTGGATGTACATCGGCCTGTTTTATCTGGTGTCTGTCTTTCTATTTTCTGAATTTTTATGTGTCTGTTATTCGAGATACCTTTTTGATGGCACATCTTGATTTCTGTCTGTAATTGATGATTTCTGTCTGTTTTAAGGCCGCCTGGTTATCTAGAGATATCATCCCTGTATGCCTTTTATTCTCTGTTTCTGTGAATCTGGATGTCTGACTGTTATCTGTTTGTATGTCTATCTATTTTTCCTTGATATCTACCGTCTATTGTATGTCTTTTATTCTAAATGTATGTCGGTCTGTTATATTTGATATCTGTATGCATTCTGGATTCCTGTTACTTTTATTCTTGATGTCTGTATGCATTCTGGATTCCTGCTACTTTTATTCTTGATGTATGTCTGTGTATGAATTCTGGATGTCAGCTGTCTGTTATTCTAGATGTCTGTCTGTTTGTCTGCATTCTGGGTGCCCGCTGTCTGGTCAGTTATTCTGGATGTCTTTCTGTGTGCATACTGTATGTCCGCTGTCTGTTATTCTGGATGTCTGTATGTATTCTGGTTTTCTGTGACTGATATTTTTGATGTATGTCCTTTAGTCATTGTGGATGTCTGTCTGTAATTGTTGATGTTTGTCTGTAGTTCTGGATATGCTTATGTGTGTCTGCTTTTCCAGATTTCTGTCTTATATTCTGGATAACAGTTTGCCTGTTCTTTTGGTTTTTCGAAGGTCAGAAGAGCTTTTGCGATCACGCATGCACCCGTTCGTCTGTAAACAGGAGCTAGATATTCATAAGAGCTCAATTCCTGTCTGAAACCAGCCAGCTCCGCAAATGCATGGCTAAATTATGGCACCTGAAATACAGACAAATATCTAAAGGAAGACACATTTGCATAGAGAGTTGTGTGTTACTATAGTTGTTCGTTTCCTTTGCAAAAATCTTGCCTTTCAAAAGCATTTTCTAAGGGAGATAACTACTTTGTAAAGTGATTTGTGTATGATTATTATATAGTTTTTGCTCACTATGAAACATATGGTTCAATATGTTTTAGCCCCCAAAAGCCAGAAGAGTTTAAGGACCTAGTTTAAGGAATGTTTGGCATGATACTCCCCTGCTGTCCATATTCTGCTAATTGCACACGTGTCACAATAGGGGCCAATTTCCTGTATAATGGCTTATTGGCTTAGGGCCATTTACGGTCCAATATGATGATGAAATCTCCAAACCTGCACAGCAGGATACTCAGATTGAAGATATGATAAGAGAGATCAAGGCAAGTAGATTAAGATCAATACACACAGAGCTTGTAAAATATACCCCGATTTTTTTTTGATTTTTTTTTGGAGGGGGGTCACTCATAGAAGGCTTAAACAAGGCCTTTAATATATGGTCGTTGTTCTTTACCAAGATTGTTAAAATTCTGTCCTTTGGTCAGAAGTGGCCCCGCTCAAAAGGTCACAAGTTTTCTATTTACATATATAGTAAAACCCCTTTTAAAAGCTCTAGGCCAAGACCCTTGATATTTTGTATGTATCATCTTATACATTTCCTCTACCAAGATTGATTTGTTTACGCCCTTGAGGTCAAAGGTTGACCTTTCCTAGGGGTCACAAGTTTTTATATACTTATATAATAAAATGTTTGAAAATCCTTTTGTCTGAAACCGCTAGGCCCAGACCCTTGATATTTTGTTACCAACATCATCTAGTGGCCCTCTACCAAGTCTGTTTAAATCGTATCCACGAGGTTTAAACTGGCCCGACCCGATTTTGACATTCGTTCTTATTTCTGAAGGTACAGCAATATGCATAACCAAGTTTTTTCAAATTATGCCTAAGTGGTAAAAGCTGGCCCCAACCATATGTATTGGTTTGAATTTATAAAAAACAATGTTGACATTGGATGATATTAAATGCGATTTATTTACCTAATTCCTACTGACCTACTTTCTTATTGTTGAAGCTACAGCACAGCAATTTTGATCATTTGTACTCATTTTAAAGCAAATATTAATGTTGTGCTTGGTTGACATTGACTGTGACTTTTTGAGCTACAGCAATACAATGTGGACCATGTTTAGAGTTTTGAAAACACATATTACTGTTGTCCTTTGATGACATTGACTGTATCATTTTGACCTAGTTTCTTATTTTTGAAGCTACAAGAATGAAATTTGGACCCAATAATTTCAATATTGTGCTTGGGTGACCTTCTTTTTTATTGTTGAAGCTTCAGCATGCATATTTGGACCATGTGTTTTTCAGTTTTGAGAATAAATATCAAGCTAAGATATTGGGTTTGTAGCATTGTCTAATAGTTTTTTACCAAGATTTTGCAAATTATGCCAATGAGTTCGAAATTGGCCCCTCTCCGAGTGTCACCAATGTTAAATAGAGATACAAAGGAGAGAAGAACTTCATATTTCCTTGTATAAGCCGAAAGGCCCTGAGCTAAGATATTTAGTTTGTAACATTGTCTATTGGTAACAAGGGTTTAAAACTTTCACTCAGGTGAATGATTTATGGCCATTTTGGACCTATTCGTATTGTATATCAATCAAACATCAAGCAGTTCGATATCCATGAGAGCTCGGTTCCTTTAAAAAAACAGCCAGATACGCTTATATATGAGTGGTTTAATGCCGTTTGAATTTTGAAACCTTTTCACAGTTTACTCTTAGGGGACTAGTTTTATAGATATATGTGTATAATTGTAGTGTTTACATCCCTTTGCCCTAAGAAACATATTATTCACGTTTAGTCATGTGCCTGTTTCTAGCATGCGCATGGTTTGAATATGAACAACTGTCACTTACACTGACACATTTTAGAATAGCTCATACAACTAATATGCTGTCCTCACTTGCTAAACATGCAAAATAAATCAACAAACCCAAACACAAAATGTTCCAAGTGAACTATAAATTTGTTGCATATTACCATTATAAACGTGCTCTGGATTGAAAATGACCACAAGAGCCATGACAGTAGAGCATAGACCCCAAGTGTCTCCTGTCTGTCTTTTCTGGATTTCTGACAATCTGTTTTTAGCTTATCTGAGCACATTGAGATATTGTGAAAGGGTGATTTTCCGTCCTATGTCGTCGTCAGTCTGTTGTCAACATTAAAATTCCTTTAAACAACTGGTATCATGCAGAACTTTGATTTCCATGTCAACCGAAAGAAAAAAAAATATTTTCTGAATGTCTGTCTTTCTGGATGGCTGCATGGATGGACGGACAGATGGATAACTCTTGATGTTTGCATATTTGGTTAAACCTGTGTTATTATTATGCATATTATTCTTGCATGAATGTCTTCATGAAGTTAAGGAAAATGATAAGAGGGACAAATCGGTATTTTGTTAAGTTTATAAAGCTTTCATTGACCTATCTACTCTGATTAAATTGAACTATAAATTTCTATAAAACACGTGGTTCAAACTTAACTGTTCATTGCAAGTATTGCACTTATTCATATATTAGCCACACCGATAAAGTGAGAGGTTTTGGATTTTAATAACTTTTTTCAAATGAAGAAGTAATATGGAAAAAATCATGGCGATACCTGTTTACCGAAAATTGCTTTTTAAAACTAAATTTGACGTCAAGCTCATGAGTACACTATTGAAATTTCAAGGTTTATTTCCGAAAAGGATGAATAAATATCGATAACAATGGTTCTTACGAATAATACCATGTTTAATATGAAAGAAAGGTGCAAAAATCATGGTATTCACAGGTACCTTATGAGACGATAGTTGATCACACTAAGTATTTTAGAACCAACCAGTTATTAAATATGTATGCGTTTCAGCTATCAAAAACACAGTAAAAATCTTATTATCCGTAACTCATAGTTTCCATAAATGCATTAGTTAATAGTAGTTTAAGATATATCATATTCATGTTTGTTATACATTTCATGTATTGATTTTAAATACGAGTATCACTTTAACACATGCCTTTTTTCAGTAAAAATAGCAAAAACGACCTAACTGTTTTGTCTGCCCTAGTGACGATCCGAATATCACAAAGAAATAAAATATCTCGCGCTACATGGTTTGCAGATATTTTGCATAATATAAAGACACAGATGCATCCAATCGTTTTTTTTTCTGTCTATAACCAAGCCATAAAATTTATATTGGATATATATATCAGACCGATATATTCTATATATCAAAAATACTTTGTAAATGATATCTATCTAATATCGCTTTGCACTTCAACTCAAAGTCGGACCGATATCGTGTCAGGCAGATATGGGGCCGTTCTAACTTAAGTAATCTATCTGTCATTGGTCCTTCATCGCTTCGACATTCTTTCAGATTGAGTGATTTTTTTCTGACCAATTAAACCGGAAATAAAGTATAACATGTGATAAAATTATATTAAAATAATAACTTTCAACAGCCTCTTAAGATAAAGTGTATCATATGGTACACATTGCAGAAGGCAGTGACGTAACTTTGCAAATTACTCATATAGAAAAGTGATTAGACTTAGTATTTTTTGTTCACAGACCATGTGTTGCACTGATGTGTATGACCGAGAAGAACAGGGATTTGTTTAAATTGATGTGTTGCGATTCGGACGCCGCTCGGCATTTATGCAATGGACTTTGTGAGAACTGTAAGTTATTTTTAAGGTTATACAATTTTAAAAATACCAACCAACACCAAGAACATTAAAAACAGCAATCGTAGAAGTTTATAACTTCTTCCTTACTTCATTCACAGTGGTATGTTTAAATAATGAAAATAGAAACTTTAAACGCTCCTACAAAATTGGGTGAAATATAGCTGCCCTTGTTGCCTGTCTGGACACAATGTACAAATGTCCCAAACTCTTTTGTGTCTAACGATGACATGTATGTATGCACCGTGCTATTAGATACAGAGCTTCGACTGTAAGTAATCATATCTTAATCACATCAGTTATAAATTATTTTGATGCTTTGCTTTATAGCCGGTTCTACAACTTTAATTCGGTATGACGCTGACAAGAAAGAACGTGCCCTATTATGCCCCGCTGACCAAATTATATTTAAATGTAAAAGTTGTCGGTAAGTTTTCATATTGAGTGTTTTTTGTAATGTTCTGTTATAATTCTTTCTTTGTTTTATGTAGAAAAGACGAATTCTTGTTACGTACACTTTGTCAGTACAGATGGTGCTTTCTTCAACATGTATAAAACAATGAACATGAGGAAACATTTTGTTAAACCAAAGAACGTCACCCACAAAATTTCCAAATAGGTATTGTAACTGTCCAATTTCAGTTGAAATACAGAGCAGATGTATCAACTGTTATTACTGTATGTGTAATGTAGTTTTGGTCATTTATTTTACATATTAATAACCGACCAGCACATACCTGTCATATGATGCCAACATTGTGTGTTCAACAGACATCAAAATTTTGAAGATGCAGTCTTACTACCAAATGAAATATACCACAACTAATACAAATTTTTCATATACCAAAAATAATGAATATATGTCGAAAACAATGGTTTTGATGAATTATACAGAGTTTAATTTGTAAGAACAGTGCAGAACACGTGGTATATCTACCTAATGAGACTATAGTGAATCAAAGTAAATGTTTCAGCATTCTCCAATATATAATATTGCTTTTTCAGCTATTAAATAACCGTTACAATCTTCTTATCAGTACTTATTTTTTTCAATAAATGCATTATTTAGTAAGAAGTAATTATGTTTGTTATACATGTGTATGAATTGATTTTGAATAAGAGTGTCACTTTAACATTAATTATTGGAATTATCGTAACAACTGTACAGCAAAACACGAATATGCATTCGAACTATGTATCACAAGTTACTCTTAATTGAACATTTTTACTATATGATATAGCTTGATGTATAAAAGCCCTTATATTTTCTAGCCCATGCTCGGAGATGATGTGTTCAAAGGATGTACTGAAGGAGGTGTTTAAACAACAATGCTTTCCAAAGCTTAACTATGACCAGCTTAAATCATCGGAATGCAAGGATCTGGCTCATAAATGTAAAGAAATATCATCTAATTTTCAAAAAGTTTCTTAAATATTCTACCGATGTTGGGAAATAGTCCTTCAATTTAAAGTACATGAAATACATTTTTGGCTGTGGCAATTCATTGATTACACATATTGATACTCCCGTGCTTAAAATAGGACTTGCCATTCATTCAAATGCATTGGTGACATTGTTTGTATTGTTTTGAAGCTTTTGTCCAATCATCATTAAACTTGGACCAACCATGTTACTCTAGTTACTTCGGAAAAATGTCATTGAATTGCTTGAGTTACACAAACCGTGTCACATCAGTTTGCCACTCTTGTTAAATGGTATTATCTTTCAAAACTATGAAAAGAACATGTCTGTAATCTGTAACAAATTCTTATGCATATGTTTAAATATGTATTGAATTTATTAACTTTATGAAAAAGGTCTACATATTGAGAAAGGAGTTTGTTTATTGATATATATATATATATATATATATATATATATATATATATATATATATATATATATATATATATATATATATATATATCCATTTCATTTGTAGACAACAAGAGTACACTGTCCATGGTTACAGATGATCTCAAACCGTCGAGTCCAGCTAAGAGTGAGTATTAAATAAAATGATAAACTTTAAGGTAGAATTTCTTTGTTTGTAAAATACCAAAAAAAATAAACCAGGCGTGCCCGTAGAATCGCTTGTTATAGTTATAAAAAAAGTCAGGTTTAATGCTAATCTTTGACTTAAGCTATTCCAAATGCAGGATTTCTTCAATGTATTTTACAGTTGTCGCCACTCTCTGAGTAGTGGTGGGTTGGAGTTTTTTGGATGGGACGTTGAAGCCACCTGAAGGTCAAGGGTTTGAAGCATTTTAACAGCCAAAGTTTTCATTTAAACATATCTTTACTAGTACTTTTGAGGCCAAATTAATCTCTGAATTCATATACTAGTTGGGTTAATTAAAAGGTGGTCTTCTACATGACCAGATCGCTACGACTCTAAATTTCTTTTACTTCTTCGCAACCACTTTTTACAAGAAAGTGCATGTAGGTCAGAAATAAATCAAGACGTTCCCTGCAACAAGCATACCTAACCTACAAAGATACTCAGAAATGTTCTTACATGTTAGTGTTACTTATTCTCATTTTCTAGTAAATCAATAGTATGTTTAGCGATCGATTCCTTAAGAAAAACGCAACCAGGCACCCAAAAATCATAAAGCATAGACTTTGCTTTTGGGTCAGAATTTATGAATGAGAAGTCTGATTAACAGCGGTCTCTAAAATGTCTTTGTACTGGACAGTTTTGAACTTGAATCAATTTCGAAGGAGCTTCAATATCATGTAAGTCTAAAACACAGGTTTCTTTTTGACTTGGCTTACTGACTAACGCACAAGCATTTTGACCAGTGAATGTATGCTTTATAAAGCGTAGCAGGATACTATTTATTTCTACTATGGTCATTATTTACATTGAACTACAACGAAACCTTTAACACATGTACACTTATCCGCTTTTTAGTAATTATCGCTGAAAGGAAGCTTTTTGATCTCGCTATACGGTCGCTGACAAAAATGCCACATATAAGATAGTATATAGCCGTTATTGGTCATTAAAGGCTTGGTTTAACCTTTTACAAGTGACCCCTGTCCCCGAAAATAATATTTAGTGCAAAGTAAACAGCTTTTGTTTATTGATTTTCTTTGCCCTTTATCAGATCGGAATGTCCTGCTTTGCAAAGGTTTTATTTACGAAATGAACAAAACATCGTTTCTTAAGACTAATATCTTTATTATGTTTACCTTCTGAAATACTATTTAACTAATGCTTTAGAAAGTAAATAAGTGAAATTCTATATAAATCGTCCATTGACGTGATTTTTATCGTATAGTTTAACAGTCTTATTCGTTCATTATTCTTTCAAATCGGTTAAAAATGCAATTTTCATTATCTATACAAGAATCGGTTATGTATTAGTGAGACAGTGAGGTTATCTACTCTTAAATTGTCAACTCTAAATGGCCCTGAACCAATCAGGATATAGACCCCTACTTTGACACTTTATCCATAAACGAGGAAAACACAACAGGGCATTAACATGACAAACATATTTTTTGAGGGGAAGGGAGGGGGTCAAATATAGAAGGCTCAAACTAGGCCAGTAGGGAAGCCTTCAAACCAATACAAACGATTCTTATGTTCTTGTATTAGTCGGTTAGACTCACAAGAGCTCTTACGGCATTTTAGAAATTAGTTTGTCGCAATAAAATTCGCTAGAACAACTGTGACCCTGTTTGTGATTTGTTGTTTTTGGCGTCAATGACGATCGTCAGCGGGAATCCTGAAATTAATTGTTTTTTAATTGTTACGTTCCAATTTTAAAAGCAAGATATAACGAACAACGTGCTGCAGAAAAAACAAATCACCATAATAGCAGATTTCACCAACGAGATTAATAAATAATTAATATGTAGGTCAATACATCCAAGAAAACTAATATTTTCTCTGTATTATATAAAAAAATCTTGACTCAAAGTAAGGTTACGTTTCAGTTGCATCTTTTATTGCAATGAAAGAACAAAGCAGAGAAAACATCAAGGATATTTCACATGAAAAAATACAAAGGGCTAACATCATTAAAAAAGCTTTAATCAATATGTTTATTGTATTGTTCATTGCAGTAAGTGGGATTACTACATCGTCCGCCGTGGACAGCTACAAGCCTGAAACTTCATCTTCTTCAAACCCTACCAAAACTCCTGCATACCAGACTACAACGGATGCATTCTCGACTACAACATCTTCATATCCGACAACAACATCAGCATATCAGACCACAACGCCGGCCTACCAGACCACTTTTGAACATTTTTATAATGGTCTCTTCGTTACCCTTGGTGTTATCAGTGCACTGATAGGGACTTTTTTTAGTTTAGCCGGATTTATATTGTAAGTCGACACACACAATTTTATGATTTTGAGATAATCTTATTCCAGTTTGAAGACTTTTTAGTTGGTTTGGATTTTTATTAAGACAAAGATGGCACACTGCCATGTGTATGAAAAAATACTTTCTTGCTTATTGAAAAGTATTTGAAAAAAATTACAGCTTGTTCTTTCTTGCATCAGAATGAGATCTAAACTAAGGTATTTCAACACACCATAAAATAAGTTTGAACTCTTTTGATAAGCAGATGTGTCAAAACAAATATCATACCTTCCCTTTGTAACATAATAAACACCAAAAGATCCCCTCAGACAAAAGCATGCTCGACCCTGAAGGGGTCCGCTTGTCTTTATATACAATTATTTCTCAATCCATACAGAACCCAGGCTTTGCTAATTTGCATATTACCAACCAAGTTAACATATGTGCTATGAACGTACTTCCGTCTATAACGGAATGTTATCATATAAACGCACATCCGTTACATTACTTTCCCCTCCGAGAAGTCTAGGAAACTCAAGGGTAAGGCAACTCCGTTCCGGCAGTTGTCAATATCCCACAGCTGCCACCATTTGTCACGTGTAACCTAATAGACGCCAACAGATCCCTTCAGAGAAAAGCATGCTCGACCCTTAAGGGGTCCGCTGGCCTTTATATACAGTTAATTAATTACAGATGGCATTATCGCTGTGGGTGGTTGCGCTGCTGTGCTAACACAAACCATGTTAATAGCTTAAAATACGTTCATGATATTCGAATAAAACTTGAAACTCATGATGTCAGAGACAAAACGCTCATCTATTTCAACGCTCTTTGATAATTATTTGGTTATACACCTTGCTTTATAGGCTCTTGTCTATATTTTTCAAAGAAGTCGTCGTTCTGTTTTTCAGATGTGATAGGAAATATAATAGATCGGGAATATCGCTTTGGTGTTTGTCGCACTGCAAGTAAGTTATCTAGTACTAGTAAATTAAATAATATGTGATATGCATCAGTACAACGTTAATTATATACTCAGAAGAAAAAGTTTAGTCAGAACTTCTACTTTGTGAATTAATATTCGTAAATAAATCTATAACTTAAAACCTTTTGACTTACCACATAGTTTATTTAATATCCAACATTTGTAAACAATTTAAACAGACAGTATGAACTGATTCCAGTATTTTATACTTCATATTTATCACAGGGGTCCAAATGAATAATTATGTCGATGTCAATATCTAGTGTGACCACCCCTCGCTTCAATATCAGCAACACACCGACGTCTCATGCTGTTAATTAGTGTTCTTATAACGTGAAGTGGAATTCTCGACCATTCTCCATGGAAAGCCCGCTCAAGGTCCGCAACGTTATTGACGTCATTTCTGCTACGTAATTTACGTCCAAGATAATCCCACATATGCTCGATCGGTGAGAGATCAGGTGATTTCGCAGGCTTATCAAGGGTGTCAATGTTGTGTCCCGCCGGAACGTTTGTGTTTCACGTGCAGTGTGACAGCGAGCGTTATCATGCTGTAGAACGTCAGCATGACGGTTGGCTGTGTACGGTGCAACGACGGGAACAGAGGTTTCATCACAATAGCGAACAGCATTGAGATTTCCACGTATTGTTTTAAGTTATGTTTGCCCACTGTATGAAATCCCACTCTATGTCATAACACTTCCACCACCGTTTCGATAACGTTGGATGACGTTAGCAGGATCCAGCCGTTAACCTATGCGTCCCCATACACGCCCCTGTCATCTGCCTCTTGTAGATGAAACTTCGATTCGTCTGTGAAAACGATCTTGTTCCATTGCCGTCTTACCAGCCAAGACGTTGGCGAGCCAAATTTAGACGTGCTGCACGTGACGCGCACTCAACGGAATGCCAACTTTAGGGCGACGAGCATGAAGTCGTGCGTCGGTCAGACGATTACGTGCAGTGAAAACTTAAATTCTGGTTCCTGTGACAGTTCTTAATTGATTTGCGATTTTCCGGGCAACCCTGAAACGATGACGTCGAGATGACGTCACTATGTACCGATCTTCGCGTGGCGTCGTTGTACGAGGTTTGCCTGACCGCGACATGTCCTTAACGCTGCCCGTGTTAATTAATTGTTCTTGGAGACGAAAAGTAGTCCGTTCGTGAACACCAAAACGACGTGCGACGTCGGCTGCGCGTATAGCGGCTTCCAGCAATCCTAAAGCGATATTTCTATTATCTAATGATAAGCTTGGGCGACGTCCCATGATTGTTGTCGATATCTTGTGTCCAGATTATTTTAATATGGCCACTACACTATTCATTTGATACAATTGGCAACAAAATGCCGATTTCCGTGTGCACGTGCACCACATGAATTTCGAAGAAATAGCAAAACCTATGTATGCAGCGGTAAATCAGGCATTAACCGATGTATAGATGATAAATAGGTCAACCACATGTTGTTTAGACGTTTTTACTAAAACTATTTTCAAAGTTGTTTACTAAGTACCTAAATGAAAATACTGACTAAACTTTTTCTTCTGAGCATAGCTTATTTTATATATAATGCCCAAATGTGTATTTCTTCCCAAAGCACTTGTTCAAGTGGCTACTAATAGACCCTCTTAGTTTTCGCAGATGTTTTGTTATCTTGTGCAAACAATAACTTAAGTAGATTTTATCCAATTGTAACTAAGCTTGGCGATGGTGTTTGTGAGCATTCAAGTCAAGTTTAATTTACAGTAGCATATTCAATGGTTTGGGCAAATATATATCGTAAAATAACTATTAGCCAATAATATAATAAGTGAACAAGTTATGTTTGGAAATATATATATATATATTATTATATTATTATATTATGACTATTATATATATATCAACACCATCTGCAACACCATCTAAAAAGATACAAACCATGTTCATTTCATTTGATTAAAATACTTTTGCGTTGATTTACATGTACATATTAATTTTGAATATAATCACTTATATAATACTAGTTTATTTACATTCAATGAATAGGCAACTTTTAAGTACTCGGCTTAATCATTAAGAATCTCAACTTTCGAGGGTGTTTAAAGATCCGCCTACTGCCACTCATCCAATACACATTCTCTGTGTCAGATTTTGCGTTGATAATGTGTCAGCCAATGGGGTAGTATTCTAAGTCAGTTAGATTGCCTGAATTAGAATCGTATGATTAAGAATAGGCGGAATGAGAGTAGCGAAGGTTATAATTAATGTCATCTTACTATAACTTAAAGTTCAACTTCTACAGATATATCTAGTGCAAATAGTGATTTCATTGTGCATTATTTACTTGATACGGAAACCTTTTAAGATTGAGATTTTATTCTGATATTTAAGGGACATATTAACATTTTTCTTTTTCCCTAACGGCTGCGCAAGCCTTTTAACGTTTTTGTGTTTTCTTCAAATACGTGCATAGTTTTACACAATAAAAGAAAAACAAGTTTGTCAACACACGCCTTGATTCTACCATACTACTATTTCTACTGTTACCGTCCGTTGTTTCAACAATGACTGTCCATTATTAAAATATTGGACGGTCCATTTTTAAAATATTGGACAGTAAGTAAAAAAAAGTTCACAACACAGTCGAATAACCCATATAGAGTACAAAAAGAATAAAGGATTACGTCACAAACATGTGTTATAGGCCATACTATTACGGCTAACATTTATATTTATCATAATATTAATGCTAGACGTTAAATAATTAGTTACTATTTAATATACCAAGATAGAATACAAACGAGGAACACAAAAAAAACGTTGTTGAAATAATGAAATATATAATCTGATTTCCATGAGTCGATCAGGTCAAAAACTGTGACTTCATAATCATACTAAAATAAAAATAACATGCTGGTTATTATAAAAAAAATGGTCAGGAATCTTTTCATTACAATTAAGTAATTGATTCCAGGAACTAAACATTCATATACATTCTGGAAGTTAACAATTAAGTCAACATATATACGAAGCATAAACAAAATTCATCAATTACCGATTACTAACAATAATCGAAAACGAAACTCACATTCCTTTTAATTACACATGGGCACGTAATGCTTAGCTGTTATGACTGTCTGTCGTCAACATTTCCTTTCAAACAACTTTTCCTCCAAAACACTACCCCAATTACAACCGAATTTTACAGGATATTTTTAGATAGTCCTCTTCCAGATTTCTTAAAATAATTAGGTTCGAATTAGAACTCTGTTTGCCATGACAAGGTTTAAAAGGAAAACCTTCGCCTCCGTTGTCCAGATTTCAAAATATTTGTTTTAAAAGTACCACAAGTGGCCAATTATGAAATTGCTTCGAACCATATCATTATATGAAAATTCTCTCAAAAAACGTCCTAGGGTAGCCCTTTATCAATTTACTTCGAGTCACAGCGAACATGCTATTTCTTCTAATTCAGGTCTTGTCCGTTCTTTTATCATGATGTAATCATAGAAAGTCACTAAGTGAAATATCTCATTTTTCATGTATAAATTATACAATTTGGAAATGAGAACAGCCCAAAAATAACCAAATTTCAATCTTAAGTAATCCAGTTATTGCATTCCCTAGGTTGCCAGATAAGAGGGAAGAAAAGAATAAGGAGGAACAAGAACTATTACTGTCGGAAATTGAGAAAACGAATGGTCTCCAGAAAGAAATAACTGCCCTAAAGACGACATTCGATGAAATGGTAATGATTGTAAATAAAGCCATGACAGCTAAAGGAATGGTTATCATCATGTGGAATATGCACCTGGGGAATTGAGCTGAACACTAGTTTAAATACATGTGAATTTTGTGCTGTACATATATTGATGAACTCTTATTCTTATGGGATATGCAGTTACAAAAACAGCGTATATTTGACAACTAGAGCCACGTGGTATTCTGTTCATACAAGTAGACCTGCAAACAAAGGGATATAATGGGGGATACATCATGTATAAGTCTTATGAAATATATCAATATCTAAAATGCAAAGTGGTAAGACCAGACTCAATTGTGTTTGTAATTAATATATATAAGGAGTTTAATTTAGCAACTGGTCCTAGTTTATCGCATTTTCACTATTCTTGTTTTCTATAAATTGCGCATTATTCTTTTCTGAAATAATACTTTGACCTTAAATAGGAATGATCTTTATGATCACCACAACAACCATTCCTCATTTTTTGTTGTATGCTCTCCACTGATTTAGAGAGATTCATCAGATTTATGTGTTTTACTGTTTTGAACATTTAGCCTGCATTCGCTTTCAAATCAAACCACAGCGCGCACAGGACTTGGAGTCAGTTTCAAAGGCTTCATTTCTGAAAGAATTCAATTTGAGCGTGTTTCTGAAAAAAAACTACATTTAGTTGGCTTTTAAAACTAATAAGGCATATACAAATGTATGATCGCAATATATTTCACCACGTAAACACAAAAAGTAAATAGTTGTAAAACAAAGACGTTGTTGATCACTCAGTAAAATATATATCGTACTCCAAAACATGTATTCCCGATATCAAAACCAAACTGAAACCTGTATATTTTTCCTAATGAAATAGCTATTTTAGCCTGTTAAGCTTAAGACGTCTCGAGAAATGGGTACCTGGCCCTTTTTAACTCACAATAATTAAGATTGAGACTATTGCGAAACTTGTAAAAGCATTGCGGAAGGAGCTGCACTCCTCACAGGAAGAACAGAAACACGATAACCTGAGCAATGAAGTAGCCCAGACACAACAAGTAATAACACTGCATTCCTCACCGGTAAGATTCAGAACAAGTACAATTCATACTTAGACATTACAAGGCCCGCACATAACTTGTAGAAACACTGCAGAAAAAGCTGCACTCCTCACCGGTAAGAATGTGAACAGGTTCAAGGGAAGCTAAAGCATAGCGAGACCCAGGTACAACTAGGGGAAACTCTGAAGAAAGAGCTTCACTCCTCACATTAAAAAATGTGAGAAGACAGACTGAGGCATTGCAATGGCCTGGCACAATTGCTGGAATCACTGCATAATGAACTACCCTCCTCATAGGTAAGAATGTGAACAGGTGCATGACAGACTGATGCATTACGAGGTACAGGCACAACTGGTGGACATTCTTCAGAAAGAGCTGCCTTTCTCACAGGTAAGAACGTGAACATGTACTATATTGTAGAAAGAAAGAGATATAGCGAAGCCCAGGCACACTTGGTGGAACACTGCAGAAAGGGTTTCCCTTTTTACGAGTATGATTGTGATCAGAAACAAGACATGGACATAAAGAGGCATTGACCCGAAGGAATCAAACTCCGCTAAAATAGTTTCACTCCAATAAATGCATATGCATTCATTATTTTTAACATAAGAACAAGCTTAAAAGTTTTGGCTTGTAGCTGTGTTCACACTCAAGCCAACATTAACATGTGTAAATTGTAATTTCATTATTTACAGGTGATTTCCAAGGATAAATCAACCAAGGAGCTAGAATCTACGATCAAAAATCTTGAAGAAACATTGCGGACGGAGCTGCACTCCTCACAGAAAGAGCTGGAAAAAGACCATTTGAAGCATGACCAAGCCCAGACACAACGAATGGACATCCTTAAAGAAGAGCTGCTTTCCTCACAGGTAAGAACTTGAACATGAACTACACTGTAGAAAGAAAGAGATATAGCGAAGCCCAGGCACACTTGGTGGAACACTGCAGAAAGGGTTTCACTCTTTACTGGTATGAATGTGAGCAGTAACAAGACATGGACATAAAGAGGCATTGACCCGAAGAGATCAAACTCCGCTAAAATAGTTTCACTCCAATAATTGCATAAACATTCATTATTTTTAACATAAGAACAAGCTTAAACGTTTTGGCTTGTTGCTGTGTTCACACTCGAGCAAAAATTATCTTGTGTAAAATGTATTTTTTATTTACAGGTGAATTTAAACGATAAATCAACCAAGCAGCTAGAATCTACGATCAACAATCTTGCAAATCTTGTAGAAACATTGCGGACGGAGCTGCACTTCTCAAAGGAAGAGCAGAAACAAAACAACTTGAACCAAGAAGTTTTACACTTGTGGATGATGGATATTGTTCAGAAATGTATGTATAGGTGCAAATTTAAATTTTATCAAAATACTTAAGATGAGGGTTTCTCGTTTGGCCAAACTGCGCGAGTAGAACAACAATATGTTTTATATACTAAGACATACTTAGTATACTTATTTATCGTCGGTTACCCCCGATACCCCCGATACACTACAGCGCTATGTTTCGTTGTGTACGGTGGGCGATTTTGCCACTATAATTTCGTAATCATGATTCATGAATAATCAATGAGGCAGATTCATTTGTTTCTCAGGATATCTTCTACAGATATTTGACACTTTATGTTTAAAACTTTCGACTAGAAATTTCATAATCTTATTTTCATCCTATTTTTTGATTTTCTTTTTTTTTCAAATTAAAAAGTCGCATTTTAAGTAATTGATGTGCATTTAAACCATAGCATTAATCAAAGCACATTCTGTTCATCCGTCTGTCGGTCTATCCAATCAAACAGTTTCCGGTCAATAAATTGTAAATGCTTAGTTCCAGGGCCCTCAAACTTGGTATGCAGATTTGTCATGCCAAGCAGAAAAAAAGTATGATCTTCAGATCAGTGGGTAAATGTGAAATACGTTATAACCCCGGGATGATATCCGTTTACGATCAAATACTGAAGAATCCTTGGTCTTAGACACCTCATCCATGGTAAGCAGGATGCTTATAAAATGAAATCTCTTGTTATTCAGGTGAGGGTACCAAAGGACAACATTGTGGTAACCTGCACCAAAATCTGGAAAACGCTGAAGCCCAGCAACATTATGTGGTAGGAATACTTGTCATGACAAGCCAATGAACTCTTACGTTTATCAAGTCAGTTGGCCAAAAGTTGAGGTATTTTAAAACTTGGGCCAAGGAGCCTCAAACTTGAAGCCATGCCAGCGGATGACCCATATATATAATTTATACCAAGATTTCGATACGACAAATATGACAAATAAAAAATGAAAGTCATTTACCTACAAAATTTTGTTTAAAAAACAACATGTGCTTGTCATTCTTTCTCTTCCTTCTCGAACATCAAAGTTTGTATATCAATACATTTATAAAAAAGATACAAAAAAGATTCCTGAAAAAAAGTATCACATTATTTAAAGTGTATACATGTTCAATAACGCACAACAATCTCATAAATACGTTAATCTTGACATCCACTCCATCTTGCAGTGACTTTGATATATAAGTCTATATAGGCCCAAATAATGATGTCTCTCCGAAAGCCATTTCGATCAGTTTGGACAAACCACATTTGGTTATACCATGAATCAAAAGACAGCTCGATTTGGAAAGGATTATTGTTAGTTTGTGATTTTCTTATATTTTAAAAAAAAAAAACATAGCGGAGTCTAAGCGGAAAAATGTATACTTTACTCGGTTACTGAGCGATATGTTGAGCAACTTTTTTATTTTTTGAAAATAGTGGGTAAAAGCTGAGAATGTACAAAATTTTGGTTGTTACAAAACGCAAATTACATTCTTATATATATATATAAGAAATGTAATTTATATATATTACAAATATTATATATTATATAATTATATATATATATATATATATATAAATATACTATTTATATATATTCACTATATTTGCCTTTAAACGGATGTCTATGAATTCATATCATTTCCTCAAGTTATAGTCATACCTACAAATGAGGCACATACTATTTAGTAAATATTGAATGTTAGTACATAACGAAAAGCAAACACTATTTGTTCATATCGAAAAGCAGTTCTTGGTTGCCGATCTCTTTGCTTTTTGCTATAAGCCCAATTAATACCTGTTACGACCATATATATATGGCATACAGATGTCACAATCATACTGCTTAGTATGTCACTCAATTTTTCAGGAAAATTATTCAAATAACACGTTGCATGTTCTTAATGCTCGTCTGTCTGTGACAAAAATGGAATGGAATTTTCACTATAAACGTTGTAAAAAATACTTAAAGTGATAATCAATATAAGCAAAATAAAGTTTGAATGATATCATTTTTTTATCACTGGCAACAAGATTGTAACCGTGTATTTAATTACTTTGAACAGTTAAATATTAAAGTGACACTCTTATTCAAAATCAATGCATACACATGCATCAAAAACATCAATTTTGACTGATAAACCATTAACTGCTAACTAAATAATGCATTTATTGATAATATAAATTACTGATAACAAGATTGTACCCGTGTATTTAATAGCAGAAAGCACAAAAATATTAAATGATTGGTGAATGCTAAAAGATTTACTGTGGTGTACCAGTACTCCAGCCAGGATTTGAAAAGGGCAGGGTGCTTGGTCCAAAAAGGCACAAAATGATATATAAATATCGAAAACAATGGTTCGTATGAAAGATACCGAGTTTAATTTGAAAGATATGAGCATTAAACATGGTATTTCTACCTTATAAGACTATAGTACATCTTTCAAATTAAACTCGGTATCTTTCATAAGAACCATTGTTTTCGACATTTATAGATCATTTTTGGAATATTAAAACAATATTATTATTTGAAGTATATCTTATCTGGGAGTAAGAGTGCATCTTTAAATGACCAGTGGATCCTGAACAATTTATGGTGATCAACGATCATCTCAGTACGTTTTAGGAGATAGCGTTTTTGCCATTGACCCCATCTTGCTTATTAATGATATAGCGGTAAAATCAAAACGGATGCAACTAGATAAGGAGCTATGTCAAGTTCAGCATGTTAACAAGTTGCTTACTGACACACAACAAGACAGTGAGACATGACATCGTGTCATTTTCGGGCACGTTTGAATTCAAATCACTTGGACTCAACGTAATTTTTAAAAACAACAATGACTTTTTTTACTTATTTATACAAACTACATAAAGACGTTTTTTTTACAAACATCATGTTTAAACTCATGATCCATGTCTTTCTTTTTGTGTTGTACTTATCGTGTGTGTTGTAGTTTCGATTTGTGATTTCCGACATACATTATGCAAATTAGAAGCATTTTCGGTGTTTTCTGCACCATTCTGTCAAATTAAATGCGGCATTCCTAATAAGAAGCCCACAACTAACTCCCCTGTGTAAGGCGGTAATGTCCACATTCGGCGTCATGCCAATTACAATTGACGGTGTAACTTTTGTGAATTGTCACTTGTTATTTGACAGTGCATCGAAATTGCTTTTGTGTTATATTTGTGGTATCATTTTTGGAAACTGCTGACAAAATACAAGCAATAACAAGTTAAACAACGTTCTTGCATATTAATATGCCATGATTCGCAACCAAACATATCCGAAGATGTATGTACATATTTCATGCACATTCTTATGTTTGTGGTGTACTGATATATTATTAAGACCACCTTTGTTTCAAATTGTATTTTAAAGGAGGAAACGAAGATATCTATCTATTCCTTTACTGTAAATTAAAACGCTTGTATTAAAAGTAGTACTGCTTATATAGGAATAAGAGTGCATCTTTATCCTAGCATTGTGCGTCTAGACAGGGTCTTACAATTTCAATTGAAGGGTTTGTGTCTTGTCACTTCAGTTCAGAAATGTATTGCGGGATTGATGTCATTATCGGAGTATGGACGCAGTTTGGCTGGCGGAGTGCGATCACATCCCATATAATGACATCAATCACGAAAGGCATTACTTTTTATTATACGCCATTGCCCAAAAGTTCATTATTCCATTTCGTTGAAAAAAAGTTACATTAATTATTTCCGACCTATTCCGTAACCGGAAACAGTTTATCAATTGACGTCACAACAACGCGGGATAAAATCAATCACTTCGAATCACTTTCAACCGAAGGTTAAACACAAATGACAACAATAATTTTTACATATCATAAACATGTTGATTTAATTTTTCGAGAACGGCTGTATTATTTGACAATTAAGGATACATCTGAATCGAAGTAGCTCATCAGATTGAGTGAAATAAACTTCCAGCAAATGCTATTAATACATTTATTATAACCTTATGTTGACTGACGCACCATTTAGAATCAATATTCTGATTGCCTCTCAAAAAGATATATCAGTATCTACACAATAAAGTCATTCACAATAAATAGAGTGACATACTAAGCAGTATGATTGTGACTTTTATCCATTTATATATGTTTTATAATTGCTTTAAAATATAACTGATGCTCTTATCTACTGTCTTTGGAAAAAAGTATTGCAAAACAGGTTTTATTTGGGCCCATGGAAAGAAGGAAAGAGGTTGGCAATTGTTCCTCCAAAAACTGTTATTCGTTATAACTAAATAGTTTTTGCTTTTTGTGGTAACAAAATACTAACATTCAGTTGTTCTATATAGTATTTGACTCATTAGTATGTATGAATATACCCTGGGGATATAATATGCATTTCGAGACTTCCGTTTTAAGGCAAATATGGTGAATATATATATATATATATATATATATATATATATATATATATATATATATATAAGTAACTTTTTGGACCAGAAACGTTATTTGCATTTGCTCACGATTTAAAAAAAAAAAAAATGCTCAACATGTCGCTCAGTAACCGAGTAAAGTGTACATTTCCCTACTTAGCCTCCGCTATGCTTTATAAAGTTAATATGAAAATAACATACTTACAGCGATAATCTTTTCCGAATCAAGCTGTCTTTTGCTTCATGTAATAACCAAATGTTACGTCAAAAACACGAGTATGTCCACACTGTCGATGGCGTTTATCATATTCCTGCAACTTTTCTTATTAAGGTTTTACTTAATTGTGCTGCATGATGACTATTTAGAAGATCACGTTGTTTTCTTTTGTGACATGCCTTTTCATGGGAGAATAAATCCTTTGTTCACGCGAATCTTGAAATATACCAACAAACGGCAGGGCCCCATAAGAAGAAATAGCGATAAACGTTTATTGTTGATAATTGCTTACATTGCACAATATTGATATTCCTAATAAATTTTGCCTTAAATACTAAAGTATTGTTCTTTCACTTTGTTTCTTTAAAAAAAGAGAGTTATTGTAGTAGCCTTGCTTTTTTGTTATTAGCATTGCCAGTATTCTCGTGCAAAAAACTTTAACCCAGTCATAGCTTAAAGTAGTCCATATTACAACATTAAACGAGTCAATGACATGTTACCAACGATAATTACAATACTTGATCTGAGCTATTTTTTTCTTTTTTACCAACGAAGTTTAACACTGTTCGGAATCGGAAGCGGGGCCAGTTCATAAACCAACCATCCGGTCCCCAGGATTCTTAACCAAATGCGCATCAGTAAACAGGTATGTTAGCACTACATTAATTTATTAGCTTAGTTTTACAAACTCTTTCCACCAGAAATCGAAGTAAACATAGTTTCAATTACCAAAAGTATAACCATTTACAGATTTAAGTTACGTGTTTTGTAAGTAAAAATATCTGCTTAGTCATTATTTTATACACCAAAACAAAGTGTATCATGATTTATTTGAACTAATACGTCTACCATATGCTATGCAGTAGATCATTGTTTTAGCGCGGATGTCCCTCAATATGTCTGTCTGCTCTATGTCTCTAAATATACAATGCAACCTACATGGACAAGCTCAGTAGTCGAACAATCTTCTACAGAGGCACAAACGTATTAACACCACATATAAATACAAACACCAAATACAAACCATACACGCATTAAAATAGCTTTACCGATAAATGTTGGGATAAACCCGTTGTGTTTCGTTGTAGGTATATACACTGAAAAGAAACGATACCTAGAAACTAAAACACTTTAGTTCTTCTCTCTACGACACTTTTCTGATATTTGTTTTAAATAAAATTTTCATAGTTTAATAGAAAACTATCAATACTGGCAGATTATTTGCTGCTGTTACAACGATCATGCGAAAATTCATTTCACAAGTAATCAGTATCTGGTATGTCCACCATGTGCGTCTCTAACTGCAATACAGCGATATCGCATTTAGCGAATCAGGGTCTTAATCGTCTCCTGTGGTATCGCTGCCCATTCTTCGTGCACAAAACGTGTAAGCTAATCAGCGTTTTGAGGATTACCCCGTCGAACACGGCGTTTCAAGACGTCCCATAAATGCTTGATTTGAGACAGGTCAGTTGAGAATGTAGGCCACTTGGATATTTCTCTCCTGAAGGTAGGTGGTTGAAACTCGAGCGGTGTGGCACCTAGCGTTGTCCTGTTGGAACATAGTGACGTTCGAATTGGCGTTGATGAATGGTGCAACAACTGGCTCCAATATCTCATCGATTTCTCTATCCTGCATACCTTGCACTTCCACTAAATTGGTTCAAGTATGAAAGGATATTCCACCCAACACCATAACGTTAGGTCCCACAAATCGATATCTCTCTCACGTACAGATCGTCGTTCGTTGCGTCGCCTATAGCAACGTATGCGTCATTCATCGTGATCCAAGCCAAACCGTGATTCGATGCTAAATAACACGGTGTTCCAGTGCTGTTGAGTCCAACGGTGCTGTTGGTGTACCCCATCCCGACGTTTAGATCGACGTTCGGCTGTAAGGCAGGGGCCGTTATGTGGTCGTCTAGCCCTAAGTACATGTTCGGCAAGCCTATCTCTGACCGTTTGAGCACATATCCTGGCATTGGTACGTCCAGGTGTTATAGCTGTGGTGGTCGTTGCCGGCAAAAATCTGTTACGTAGATGTGACGTCCTCATATAGCGATCTTGCGCCCTGGTCGTTACTCGCGGCCTGCAAGATATATGGCGATCATTAACTGTGCCGATAACGACCTGCCAGACGAGATATTGTCACACGCGACACACCAAAACGTGCAGCGACGTCACCATGACGTGCACCTGCCTGCAGCATTCCAATAGCCCGATTATGTTCATCAGTAGACGAACGTGGCATACTTGTTATGAAAGGAACCGGATAATAAGTGTGTTTTTCTTCTACTGTACTTCAAGCCTTACACAAATTAATATTCACGTAAACTCAACATGTATCATATACCTCGTAACCCGTGCAGCACGTGAAAATCTTAAGCTTGGTCGTTTACTTAAATGCTTCAATGAATTAAGCTAATCCCTACGATATACTAGTACGAACTATAACCCTTAATTTTTATTATCTTTTAAGAATATTTACTTATTTTTATAGAAATTATTAAAATATTGATATGGTATCGTTTCTTATTTCGGTGAGTATATATTACATGTGAGTCTGAATCATACTGCCTGTCTAATACTTCTAGGGGATCTACCATGATGCATTTGCAGGGCTACTGCTTTGCATATAGAAGCGGAGCTTCTATGCTCATTACATTACATCCCATCTTTTCTTAAAATTAAACTATCAAAATCAAAGATTTGTTAAACATTTAAAACGTTATTAATCATTTAACTTTAACCACATGATAGTTAATTCATTAGCAGAGTAGTTAATGTTATGGCAGTTGTTGGAATTTGGTATTATGACCAGTAGCAGCTAGAGGTAATGTTTAGCGTGTCCTTGGGAGGAATATTAAAACCAAATAATTCCAGAAAAATAATTTTTTTATAGGAGGTTGAGTCTGTTTAGTAAATTTTGTAGATGGTGTCTAGAACTTAAGTATAGTTTATCTGGTCTTGATTTTCGATTCTTTTTTGAAAGAAGAGTTATATTGTAACATATTAAGAGACTTACAATAGCATCATCATAATGTCATAAATTAAAAGGTGTATACACAAATATCAACATAGAAAACGAAAATTCCAGTTCTTAAACAGAAAAACTGGGCATACATATTGTTAATTATTCCAAATCAACAAAGGATTTTTTTATGCCTTTTCCCTATTATTTACTTTTGCACATAGTCTTGGAAACGTTCTGAGCGTTTCGAGTGCACACTGAGAGTCTCGATTGTGATGGCACTTTTTAGTCCGTACGAACAGTAACAGGTCGGATCATGCAGCCTTTTCAGCTTGAAAAGGGACGTTGAAAAGGGACGAATTGCGGGAAATTGACTTTTATCCTCTTTTCGCTTTTATCGTCAACCCTTTATCTTTGTGATTTTATATGATTGACTGTCAAATCTATTTTTGTCTTCAAATTTGCGTCCTTTTCGTAAGCTTTGACTTGCACATTTTGAAGATTGTTCAACCCTTAGACTTTTCAACCCCTATTTTGAAGACTTTTCAACCCCTCCCTGTTTGGACTTTTCAACCCCTTAATCAAAGACTTTCCAACCCCTAGTTGAAATATTTTAATAGCCATCTTGAAGACTTTTCAGCCCTTATATCAAAGACTTTTAAACCCATATTTGAAAGACTTGTCCACCCCTACCTGTTTGGACTTTTCAACCCCTAAATCAAAGACTTTTCAGCCTCTAGTTATATGTACCATATTGCTATTTCAGTACAGTATGATTTTAGTTCTTGATAATGTATTATCTAAAAATTCTGAGATTCGGGGGCATAAATAAATTAAACATATTTTTGTTTGGTTTTATATCCGGAAATCATACACAAAATTTATCAAGCTGCTCATCGGTTTGGAATGATGGCCATCAGGGTATTACAACCTTAATTCACTGTCACTTTCAAGTTACTATAATCTCAATTAAAGGTGTTATGAAGCCCCTTAATCCCTTAGGAATTTAAGACCATGTAACACATGATGCCCATAATGGATGTGCGACCTTCATTCCATTTTTTAATTGCATTTATTAAAAGAAAATACAATGCTTATAGCTTTTTTTTTACATGTATACCACTTTATAATAGAATGTCCTGATTTTTTTTTAATCTTACAAATAAAAAACATAAAAAAAAATCTTATGTCACACTTATATAACATTTTATCAACACCTTTTAAAAAGCACTTAGTGATAAAAAACGTTTATTCTCTTTCCAAGACTTTTGATAATTGGCATAATGTTGTTTATTCTCTGTGTTAAAATGTTTCATCTTGGGTTGACATATTAAATTGTAATTCCATGTTATTCTCTTTGTAATTTGAAAGCATTTGAAACTCAATCTATAATACATTTCTTACAACTTTGAACTCAATGTATACTTTTGTAATTCTTAAACTTCGTCTGCTAAATCTAGATATTTTGATATATTATGAAGAATTTTATTTTAAGTTCAACTCATTTTATTGCCCTTTTATTGATGACAAAATGTTTTTAAAAAAAGTGTTTAAAGCAAAATAAAAGAAAGATTAGATCGCAGATTTTTATATTTAAGTTCAAAATTGATGTTTTATGCATTTTTCTTAAACCGTTAGTAACAGTTTAAGCCATAAAACATGAAATTTCGAACGCAAATATGAAAATCTGCAATCTGATCTTTTGTCAGCAGTCTTATATCATTGGTTTGCAGATATTTACGCCAAAATTGGCTCGCTTCAAGACAAAAATAAAACAGTTGTAGAAATGGTAAATCTTTGAGAGTGCAGCTTTTAGTGATATAAAATGGAAATACAAAGCTTAATTCACACGATTTTACTAACAAATATAAGTCGCAATAACGAAATTAACACAATTTAAATTGAACTGATATAAAATGAAAGTTCAAAGCGTAATTCACACGATTTAAAACAAGCATTAATGAATAAATGTAGGTCGAAAAGGATCAGGCCGAAATGATATCTCGGCTGAATCAACGGCACCAATAATTTTATCGGTGATAATGCAAGGTACCAGTCTAAATAATTTACGCATGCCGGAGACGAGCGAGTAACTACGATCTAGAAAGTTGATAAAACCGTCATAGTTCGGCTATGTCGGTGTGTATTCGGAATGTTAACAATTATATATATTGTCACATGACTTTATGATCGACCGCTTGTAAAAGTTGCTCACATGGGGTCAAAAACTAGGTGACTATATGTAGGTCCAATCTGGAACACACTTAGAGGCATTATGTTTGGTCTAATATTCATGAAACTTAATCAGAATGTTTCATGAACATCAATAGATATATATTAATATTCAATAAAACGCATTCAGCCGCGTCTTTGATGCCTAGCATCAACATTCGTCTTGTTTTATTCTAATATGTCTTCCATAGCAGTTCTGCTGGACTGCATTTTGTAGTTGATATCACTGTAATTCGATATATGCATACATGTCTGTGCGCCAAACTGCATTTTCAATCTTTTCTATTCCTATAGTATTCATAAAGCGCTTGCATTTTTTGTTTGCTTAACGTTCGAAATGATTTTTTTCTGTGTTTGAAACGAAATTGTTTTAAAAGTTTTTGAAACTCGCACTATTCTGTCGGTCGATTGTAAGTTCTCAATTTTTCAGGTGTTCCATATTCTGAGTATATTTAGGTAAGCTTCACAATAACTGATTTAACATTTAGAGATGTTCTTTTTTTATCAATTGGGAATCTCGAAAATTAATCAATAAAACAAGAAAAAAAAACAACAACAGGAAAAAGTCAACAGAAATCCATGCTGACTGCATCCCAAGACTATTGAAGTGGTTCCCTGTTGTTTTCAGTTGCTGCGAGGGAATAAAACTGTTAACATAATATTCAACTATTTTGTCCAATTTTGTAAAGTACACCTTTTCATGCAATACTAGTACCTGTTTTGTCCGAACAGGTCCTGGGTGTCTTTCGTGTGCTATTGAAATAGCTTATTGTTGAAAGTGTTTAGGTAGCACCATTCTAATTCCAAACAAGAGAACATTTCGAACGTTATAACTGTCAGTTCATTCTTCGCACGTGCAAGTATATCTGGTATCGTATTGGTCTTGTAATTTGATTTCCACGAGGACAGACGTATTGTATCACCTGTTGGTAGTTATCACGGCTTGTCTCATTGATGATGTCGTGCAACGTCATTGCTTTTGGAATATCATGGTACGCAATAAATGACAGGTATTCTTCTGCGAGCTTTAGTCTTTGTGACATCAAAGGTGCCTACTAAGGGAGTATGACATGTTTGATTCAACCGGCTTGTATATGACATAAAATTCATAGGCTTGCATTTTCATCCGCAACTGTTCGAGTCTTTCGGTTTTAATTTCGTGTTTTTGTATATGAGTTCAATCTCTTTTGTGTCTGTCACGACGGTGAACTTGTGTCCAAAGAGGTACATCTGCCGGTGTTCAATAGCCTATATGATAGATAAGTTTTCATTTTTGGTATGAGAGTTCACCTTCGGTATCGGTCACTGATTTGATTGCATTGCTTACAACGTTAATTCCTTTCAGCATGATAGCTGCAATGCCTACGGGGCTTGCATCTGCAACAATTTGTGTTTTCAGATTTGGATCGGAATATGTCAGTTCAGTTTCATTGCTAAGATCCGATTTGAGCATGTCAAAAGCCTTTTGCTTCTTTCTTTTCAAAGGAATTTGACATCTATCTTCACCAGCATAAGCAAAGGTTATGCAGGTGTTAAGTTGTCTGGTATGAGTATGGATACATAGTTCGTCTTTGTGAGGAAGCTTCGTTCTACTGATGCGTTCTGTGTAGCAGGTGTGGTTTTAATTCTTTCACACTTTTTCTTGTCGTCAGAAAATCCGTTTTTTACTTAACATTTAGCTGAATAATTCAAGCGCTTTATTGTTAAATTTACATCTTTTTTTGTTGAGTGTGAGGCATTTGTCCTGTAGACGTCGGCTGCCAGTCAACTCCTGCGAATCGTCATACACGATTATGTCATCGCTGACGTTTTGTACACCCTCAATAGGTTCGTTTTGGAAGACTTCTGAGTAGTGTTGCGTGATATATACGAAATTTCATGTTGATGGTATCCTTGATTCAAATGTAATTTTGAGAATATTTTTGAACCGTTTAAGCCCTCAATTAGATCATCAACTGTTGGTATATTATGTCAAATTCTTGTAACGGCTTCGTTAGGAAGGCACCTGTCCCCAAAGTTCAATTTTCTCCTGTTTTTGAAGGTGAATGGTATTCTGCTATGCGGTTGAACGAGAGGTTGAACTGTTTTGTCTACAAATAGTTTAATTTGTGTCTTTCATTTCCCAATACCTGTGAATACCTTCGGCAATATGTCATAAACTTCACTTTTGCTTGCCATTGAACTTATTTCTGGAACGACTTGCAGTGATTCTTATGTAGCGTTTGATAACATATGCAGTCGTGGACTTGATTTGGGCTTCTATCATTGCTTAAAACTAGCCCATAATTTTGACAGCTTCAGATGGACATATGCGTATACTTTCGTATCCTTTTCGTTTAATTTTGGCCTTGGTTTCATGGCTTTTATGCTTACTCATCAATGAGATCCATCGATTACCTGTGTTTACGAGCATTTAAGGGCATGACCTTCGACGTTCATTTTGATTGTAGGTCGCTTGCAGGATATGTCTGGCTTGTTTGAATAATTGCATGTCCAAATGCAAAACCGTTACTGCTCTTTTCATTGTTTGATATTACACTGTCTGAACATGTATCGGTACCTTGAGCATTGATTGTTTTCGTTTTAAATGGCAACATGTTTTTTTAATTGAAAAAGTTACATAGTTTACGGGCAGCATAGCATTGGCCTTCTTTGTGCGAATGATCCTTACCACGGTTTCTGCAGCGACTTGTTTTTTATCTGTTGCGACTGACGGTAAGTGTTGGCGGACCGTCGATATTGACCATGCTTTGGTGTTTGCTTTTGCCTGGTTGCATAGGTTGTCATTGTTGTTGGCTGATTGTCTCGGAAGCGTTTTTGTCAGACAGTTTAAGAGACCGCCTTTGTTTAATTATTTCGTCTAAAGACTTTTCTGATCTAAGCGTCTTGCACTTTAGTCTTGTTTACATACAGCCTTGTATAATTTGTGGCTTAATTTATTTGTCTGCATTTGCAAAGTCGCAGTGTTCACCAAGCTTTCTGAGTCTGGGAGATTTATGAAATGTTCTTGCTTTGCCTGTCGAAACTTGTATACTTCGAATTCAGTACTTTTCTTGGATGCAAAGTGTTGTCTAAAGGTCATAAACATATTCGTCAGCGTAGTGCAAAAATAACGCTCATTTACGTTTAGCGTCATTGACATGCCGACTAGTTTGATTTCCAGTCGACCTAAGCATTCAGTGACATTGAATGGTGAAAATATTATTAGTCCCTCTGGCATTGTTTGGTGTATTATCAGTCAAACTAATTACTTACACAGCAGAGGCATTTTAGCTTGGTGCCTTAGCAGGGCGGTGGCTGTTTTTTTATATATTGGCGGAGCTTCTATGCTCACAACATTACACCCATGGAAGATTGTTATAAAACTCGGATCAAAAAGGTTGGCGCCAAAGATTCTTTGTCTTATTTGTTTCTTCTTAACCCTTTGAAATATATTCATGACACTTGGTCTAATTTTAACCCCATCGTGAAGAACCCACATTGCAGACGTGCCACGTCAAAGGTCAATGTCATATTTGAATATGTGTGCAAGAACTACGGAAACAAGCTCAGTTGCAAAATTTAAAAAAAAAGAAGTCTGCTCCGTATCCCCTAAACCCCTGGAAGGAGTCACATGAAGCATTGGTCAAAGTGAAGACTTTGACGCTAAGGCTAATGATCACAGGTTAAGGTCAAAAGTTTCAGTCAGAGATTTCGGCTCCGCTCAATATCTCATCGACACTACTCTTTTTGTTTCCCAAAGTAACTTCATTGTTTTTTGAAAGTATAAACCCAAGCAAAAATAATAAATTATTGTGGCCTGTTCCCTTAGAAGGCCAGAACTTGCAACATAAAAAGAGGATTTAATTCTGAATAAAAAGTAATAGCTATCTCAGATGTTGTATTCGCACATTAAGTTGAAACATCAAGTAACAAGGACACATCATCGGCTCATTTTCTAGTATTAAGCCTAGTAGAATTCAGTATTGGTCTCTAATTTTGTTAACCCATGGGTGGGTTTTAAACTGATTGTCTTTTGGGTGAGATGGGGAAACATATATCCTTTAAACCTCCTGTGGAGGAACAGGAACACATATTAATATTGTCTGTCAATTACTAATCCTATTGCATGACTCTAGACCGTGTGCATAACTATTTGAATCTAAATCAGTTGAGGGTCAATTGTGCACAATGCCGTAAGTGTTTTAGCAAATTACAATTTGTTTTCTTGTATTTCCAGACGCGTCTGCCTACTCATGGCCGGAAACTGACACACACAGAGAAGTGGGTGCGACTATTGAAGTGAAAGACATCCTACCGATGTCACCTGAACAGACTAATTCACAATCACACACTGTCGGACAATTTAAATAGCTTGTATAAACTTTTATGACATAATGAATAGATTGGAGCTCAAACTATTTACCTTTTTGTGTAAGATTTATCAGTCGATCATTTTTAAGTACCCACTTTATTTCACAGTCTGATCAATAGGATTCAAATAAATATAATGTGTTACATGTAGTAAATATGTATTTATTTTTTAACCATTTACTGATGAAACCAATCTTATTTCATTTTTTTAAACGATGATAATCTCTGTCAGCGTTTTCCGATTGACGGCAAACAATCAGGGTCATTTTTTTTAGATCCATGACATGTCGGGTCGACATAACAGAAAAGGTGTCATCTTAAATTGTTCATACAGATGTTTTCCATTACATAGTATAACTCTTTTAGTTGTCAACGTGATTTCTCCCCAATATATTAATTTTAAAAAAATCAGCAGTCAGCTGTTATTAATTGTAATCAGGTAAAGCGGTATTTATCAGCAGAGACTAACCAAGTTAATGGTAGTTAACAAAATATTATGTCGACCACTAAATGCTAAACGATTGACAGTATGGAATGACAAAAAATGGTTATTCTTAGTTGTGTGTCAAACTTTTGTACTACTGTACTAAATCTGAGCATCGAAACCTACTGTAATATATAAAACGCTCAATTTGGATTCTTGAGCGGGTGTTTCACTATATATTTTGTACTTGAACGAAACAAATAGACAAGAAATTATAAAATTATCTTTGTTTGTTAAAGAAGCTTTGTGGTTTAGGTGATCACTTTTGTGTTTGGACGTTAAAAGTTATTTCTGTTCATACTCGCACTACTCGTTCATATTACTTATATTCATATGTCATATTTAAAACTTTGTATTACCTATTTATCTACCATGTTTGTGTTTATATAATTATGTGGTTACAAAGACAAACTGAGTTGTATTTATAATCATATGTTATTGTCTTTTTGTTTATTAAAGTTATTGATTGAATATTGAACATCAATTGAAGTTGTAGAACAGGTATGTTTTGATTTATTTGCAACTCTTATTAGATTCATTCCAAACACTAAATCTAATAATTCAAAAGCTATTCCAGATATCATGGGATCATATTTGTCAAAGATTATGCCCCGTGAGTGCCGCTATTTAAGGTACATGTGTAGTGTAAAATAGAGTGTTTTTAATAACTTTTTCCTTGTTTATTCCGAGAGTAAGTTCAGTGATGCTTTTCATAATGAAAATTTATGATAACACAGGCTCAAAACTTTTATTTGCTAAGGCAGACTTTGTGGGCTTTTTTATAATTACAAACTATAACCTATTTGTTTTATTATTATTTGTTTTATCCTTTAATATCCTCAAATCAATGCATACTAATGTTGTCCGAAACTATTCACATATAATCAGTGGCTTACCGTTCATTGTATATTACTTTTCACTGCACTTTCTTTTATATAACACGGTACACAATGCTCGTTATTAAATTGGTATATTAATCCGGGACTTCTATTTTATCACTAAGCCAGATTTT
Organism: Mya arenaria; assembly: GCF_026914265.1. Taxonomy (NCBI): domain Eukaryota; kingdom Metazoa; phylum Mollusca; class Bivalvia; order Myida; family Myidae; genus Mya; species Mya arenaria. The sequence continues at coordinate 17,892,546 of NC_069138.1, forward strand.
CAAAAGAAAACATTGCTGACGAAAGTATATTATTTTGATAGCGCCCGCAATTTTTACAGCTGGTTATGCACAGCGGACTTATTTCAGTGTATGAATATGGATGTTTTTTTCTGACCAAAGTTGAATGAATTGTTTTAAATGTCATGAATTGCTTGTTTATGTCACTGATAAAAATACATACTTCATTTGAAGTGTTTACGCAGAATATTTTTGATATTGTTAATACTGGTGCGTGTAACGTTTAATGTTTTTATAGCTTTTGAGTAATTGTTGTAAATGCGTCTTGTATTATATGCAATAAGCATTTTGTTTTAACGCTTTCGCGAGTCTGTTGTCATGTCAGGAATGCTGGCGCTGACCATTACGCATTCAGTTTTTCCTGAAAGTAGGCTATTGATTGGTTGCAAGCAAGCTATCATAATTGCCAGCGATCAATCAGTATATAAGTGAGAGCGCATCAGTATATAAGTGAGAGCGAATCAGTCTCTGTACCAGTTGCCAAGTTCAACAACTGCGACATTTTGAATCTAAAAATATACATTCATGAACTTTATTCCTTTAAACAAAGTTCCGAAAGGTCATCGAACGTATTTAATAAGCAAAAGCTATTAATACGAAGTGTATATTCCAAGTAAATTATTAGTCTTCTAAATATTAAATAATAAACATGATTTAATATTAACCTTAAATGTAAGCAACTTGTCGTAGCTGGTGCGCGCGCATGCCATTTATGCAGCGTATTTATAGATGTTGAACTCGATATAAACGAGTAAATAAACAATACAGTTCCTCTTACGCAATTTCTTATGTGTCAATATGCTACATATATATCGAATCAATAAAGTTTTAACTAATAAGGTAACGAGTTTTAATCCCGTTCCTAATCACTAACGCCCATCACCATCAAAATAAAAAAAACACATCAACACTATAGAAACGAAGACTAGACCTATGGCATGTAGGCCTGTATATTAAATTGTCAAACACTCGAACAACGAACGGCAATCCTTACATTGTTTAAGACCGACCTAGGGTGCTTACAATACTTCGATAAGACTTGCCATTTACTTTTTGCAGGATATCTAAGAATAATAGTACATAACAATCCTTAGTAAACACCCCTATTTTAATATTAGAGTTTTGTGAAGTTTTTCCATATTTTTGTTTTGCGATTCTTTGTTTTTTTTCTATGTCATTGGCGTTGATATTGTGCCATTGAACGGGGCTTATGTGTAAACTTTTGACTACTGGTCTAGTTTTTATTTATCAATATTATTAAATGGAATGATCATAAATTGTTGCTGTAAGATGTCAGTGAAGATACACTTTTGAACTGCGGGCATTTTGATAAGACTGTGACCTGAAGTGTTATGGTCATAGGTCAAACTGTTGAAAAGTTATTGTATGACAAAATCAGACAGTTGAACTTGACTTTCTGACATCAAAACAAAAGCGGTTGTCTGGGTAACCTATCACAGATATGGCATGGTCCGAGGTAAAAATGGTATTTAATTATGATGCGGACAAAACATTGACCACTGAACAATCAACCTTTGCAAAACCTAGTGTATGCTACTGAACTCACCCCCGGTTTAAAGTTCTCATTTTTAGTGGCCATATGTGAAAAGTCCTATAGCCTAATGAACCTTATAATTTATATCAGGTTAAGTCCCTTGGCTAATTAGTCATCTCAGTTAGAGCTCGTGTTTGCAAAACATACAATTTACCCTGGTTATAAATTGAGTGATAGTCTGAAAAGCACATTGGATTCGACATTAAAGCTCAAGTGCAAAACATCCTTTCTCATGCGTAACATACAAACCATTTTGTAATGTTTTATCGAAACCCAAAAATGATATGGTTACAGCTGCGACACAGTTATTACTAAAATCTCTACAGCACTACACTGACAACAAATTTTGACATTAACCTTTGAGATAAAAGCACAATTGTATGCGTGACACACAAACAATTGCTATGATTGTCATATTGTATAATGTTGACATTGACCTTTGAGAAATGAGCTAACATTTTACGCGCGACACACTTTTTAAGCTACTCTACAAATGTCATTTGAACATTTGGCGATAAATTGGCTTTTTTAAACTGGGGAAGATGTGGCTACGTGGCATTAAACAAAACAATATTTTTCTCAATATATTTTTTTTCATATTCAAACACAATCAAAATCAAATAAAAAGGTCATTAATTTTCACATGTTAGGCATGTTTGAATATTCGCGAATTGATGTCAACTGAACCTCTAAGGCCTTGCAGAAGAGGGTTCATTTTATGACATGCAGCGATTTAAGTCCCTCTATCTAAAGGCAAAACAGCTTCAGTGTCACTAGCACATAACTTTTGATTTTGATGACATGCAGCTGGTTAAGAGAGTATGGACAGTGCAATCGATTGATCAATATATTGATTAAATGATAGAAAACAAAACCGAAAGCTTAAATTAAACAGTTACTAAAATGTGATCTTATAAAAGTTCGTTTGTTAGTCAGATCAGATGTTCTTTTTGAATTGCAGTGCTGAGGTTTTTAAGGATAAACCAGTGATGGCAAAGTATATTTGGTCAAACAATGTCAATATTTAAAAGTGCCTTTTCTTCTGTTTCCTTTTTAAAGGGACTAGACACCAGATGTTCATTAAATCGGCAAAAAAGGCATTTTCCTCAAATCAAGCCTATAATTCTCAACGCGAGCTAGTAAGGGGCCGATAATACATCATTATACATGATTGGAAGTAAATAAGCAATGAGCATGTTGCTGTCTCAGCTGGAGTTCTCCGTCTAGAAAAAGCGCATAATATTTCCCAGTTTAAAAAGCACTTAATGTTTTTACGAACACCTTGCAAGTCATTTCTGTCAATATCCGTGTTTCCAACTCGCTGTCATTTTCAGCAGCAGATTTAAACTTTTTCAAATGTTTCCATCGATCAATTTCTTCACCGATGTTGATCTGCTGTGCTCTGTGTATACGTTGTTTCGCAGCAGCATTCCGCTTCCTTGCAATGTCCGTTTTCCGGGTAGCTATAAAGTGTGTATATTATGCATTTGAAAGTCACGTAATGAGTACAGATAAATATACCAACAAAACTGTAAAACAGCATGTGTCGTAAGCGATGTGATATAATGCAAGATATTAATTTTATGTAAGTGTTTGACAATTTTCCTTTTTTCTTGCAATTGTATCATCTGGTGTCCAGTCCCTTTAAACGTAAAAGGTTTATTTCTTAAATGAAATGAGCAGGTATAGGATCAATAACCATTTTGACCAACATAGATTAAACTTTAGTTTAAGACAAAAATCAGAGTATTGGATTGGCCTATTTGGACTCACTAAAGCCATTCTTTTGATATAAAAATACCAATTTTGAATATTGGATCCGATGAATGGAACAACCTTAAGAAAAAAATCAAAATATGAACGAATTATCTATAACCCATGTTTAACCATAAAATGGGCCACACCAAAGTGATGCCTTGTTTAGGATCAGGTTTCAATCAATAAAATTTCTGCAAGGCAGGAAGAATAAAAAATAATTTCAACAAGAATAAATTTCTCAATTTAACCTCTTCTTTTGAGATACATAAATCTAGCTGACAATGTGAAATTAAACTGGAAGATTAATAAATGTCTAAACCAAGGTATTTTGCTGTAATTATTGGTTTAGGAAGGCCTCAAACTTACCAGCCATACGACACTAAGCATACAGCGGCAGTCTACCCCTGGTTTCATGGACTGGGTAGGTATTTCCTTGTCAAAAGGTTTTTAAATTTTGTTCCAAACAACAAGAGGATTCCGATTGTCAAACTTAATCATGAATATTTCATATATCTGTCCTTTATCTGAAAATTAACAGATGCTGCAATTTCAGTGTATAATGTTTAAATAATATTTGATTGAGATATGAAACTACCAAATCAACCTGAGGATTAATATTGATTTTTTTAATGTTATCCAATTGCTACGAATATTATCACAACAATGTATATAAAGAATATCGCAGTTATTTATATAAGAATAGTTTTGACCAATCAGAAAGCTGATTGCGGTTGATAGCGACCAATCAAAATGCTTGTTTTTCAACCAATCTATGATTAGTTTAAATGACCATTGAAAGCATCGCGTTGCTCGCGGAATATATAATGCCGAGTTTTCATAATATTGCCATTGTGGCTGATCCGTGGTCTAGTGCTAACACACTTAACTATCAATCCAGGGGTCGCAGGCTCAATTCCCCGTCGCAATACAAAAAAATACTAATCGTCTTCCGGGGGTACGTTAAATGGGGGTCCCTTGTGGCAGTGCTATAACGTTAAAGAACCAGGGTAGCTCTAACCAGGTATACATTATGTCTGTGCACTATGCTCCAAAAACCTAAACTGACTATCAATCTAAACGGAGCACTCGCCGAATGGGCGAGGCCCGAGTGCTGGTATAAATTAGCTTACACACCACCATATTGTCACTCTACCGTCTCCGTGGCCTAGAGGTTAAGGCGTCCGCCTACGGAGCTAGAGGTCGTGGGCTCGATCCCGGGCCGCGTCATACCGAAAGACTTTACATGTTGGTACAAGTAGCTCCCTTTCCTGGCGCTCGGCATTTAAAAGGTAGTGCTTGGAAAAGTGGTGTACTCAATATTGGTTTAACCCAGGAAAGTTGAATCCCGTGTATCGGTGCTTTACATCGAGCACGTAAAAGAACCAAGAGAACTCTTCGCAAAGAGCTAGGGTATCGCACCCGGATCTAATATCTCACTCTGTTTCTTCAAGTCATCAAATGTCTAGATTTGACTGCGAAATCCTGTCATTTCTATCTCATGTCACTTCATTTAAAACACAATTCGAGCCATAACGCAGCCAATGGGCGCGGGCAGATCTTGAAGAACACAAATAAACAAACAAAACATATTGTCATTCTAGCTGCAGTTACCAACCAGTGAACATTAAGAAATATTTGGTATTCATCGACTTGAACTTTGTAGTTGCTCACCTAAATCATTAACTATCTTCACTGAAAAGCTTAGCTTTGACGTACTGTTTAGTTTATATTTTACGAGTAATAGTATAAGGGCCTCTCCGTAGTCAAATTTGCATAATGACATCATCAGTTATAAATAGCCCTGCGTAGTCAATAAAGTAGGGGTCACGCCAGTCCAACTCTTTTGATCGGATGATATTGAATAGCAGCAATGAATGAAGAATCTTTACGGGGACTGATTTAATGTATCAATAAAGTAGGGGTCGCGCAAGTCCAGCTTTTTTATTAATGTTAATCATGTGAGTTGTAACACGACTGTGATCTTGATAACATCCTCATATTTGGCGGGAACCAATGAAAATGCAATGGTCAGTTAGTCTTTTCATTAAATAGTTTGCTATATTATTTTGCTGCTCTTCATCATGAAAGGGTGCATATCAGCTCACGTTACTCAAAAACATTTGGTGAAGAATACCAACGCCTCTGTCTTTTTGAATAAGGACATCATGATGTTTTGTATTCGACAATGTTTCAATGATCCAGATAGAGTAAAACTAACATCAAATAAATTTGGTTTCGACCTAGCGTTTTGTATAATTAAGATTTAATCTATTTACATTAATAAAGGTGAAGTAGGTGTCTCGCCAGTCCAGCTTTTTTAATAAACAGCGGATGACATGTTAATCATGTGAGTTTGATTGAATAGCAGCAACGGCTGAAGAATCACAAAGCTTGTACTTTAAGGGGACGGTCCGTCTTCATTAATCAAACACTTGAACTGTCAATGATCACTTAAAAACGTTCGCATGAAATCAGCAATTATGTTAAGAGCTCCTTTATATAAAGTATTGACCCTTCGCGCCTATCATTGTAGTGAGATCAGTCATTAACACACACAAAGAAGTCAACTTCAGAGGTAACTACATTTATTGTACATACCAATTTGAAAATAAATGAACAAAACCTTGTACACAATTTTCAATAATCATTTTCTCAAGGAAATTCACTAAGATGTATGTTATAAATATGAGTATGTACTTGATAGTTTTTAAAAAAAACATTGATAAGAGTAATGTAAATTCATAAGTAATAATGTTGGTTAAATGTTTGAAGCAATAAAACGTTATCTAGGCGACCATTTACAAAAGTCTTTGTTACATTTCTACTGTATGGTTTTATAAAACGTATTTCAAACAAAATTTCAGATAATCACTTGAAATTGTTAATCTTGGGAGACTACACGCCATAAGAAAGAAAAAAGGTCAAATATTCAAACAAGTATGGTTTACCCCCTTTTAGTAAATACAAACTAGCTTTCTGATTAATTATGAACAATGCATTATCCCAAGGTCAGTGGTCTATCGCGCGTTTACTTTTGAGTGATTAACTCTGATCCTGAAAGGTCTGAGGTTTGAAACACCCCATAGTTTTGTTTCAATGCAAACATATTTAAAAGTATCAAACTGGTAAAACAGAATACATGTTACAATCACATAAAATGTGACTAGTCCCGTTATTAAGTATTTAGTTGTCATCCGTTAAGTCAATGATGGGCTGTGTATTAGAAGGTCCAACGGGACACGGGGCATACGTTGAAACTTTAGACTTTTGAATGATATCAGTGTTGTACTCTTCAGGCATATGGTGTAAAAAAAGAGTTTTCAGTGCGATAAACAGAGAGAAAAACTCTAAACGGTGAGATTCTCCATGAAATCCTTCGAGTACATGATTCAATTCATGTAGGAAAACAACTATCAAATGGTCAATACAAGAAATGCCACTTAAATTGAGTATAATCATAACCTTGGTCGAACCAGCACTCTTCATAGTAATACCTATGGGAGCATTGCCATGTGTTTTTATCAGTTTGATACCTTAAGTATTGAATTCGGTAGAACGCTGACCAATCAAATGGGTAAACAAACTTAAAACGACTTCTATAGCGGAAAAGGCTTGGTCAACTGTAAATGACCGCCTAATATAGACATCATTATCTTCACAACCATATCTGATGCCGTACAAATTGTCAGGATATTGAAAACTAAATCTAGGTAAATTACGAGTGTGTGTTCGCACATTCCCATTTGGAAGTTCTTTAATAACTTTCAGTTTTTGCACAATATAACGGCCACATCCAGTTTGTATTAACATTAGCAGCATCATATAAGCACTTGGGAAACACATTCCCTCCGTCACGTCACAGAGCTCCGGTATTTGGAACTTTTTAGCCACCTGAAAATAAAGAACACTATTTAAAATTGTTTTGTTAACAAGCACGCACACGCACACGCACACACACACACACACACGCACACGCACACGCACACACGCACGCACGAACGCACGCGCACACGCACACGCACACGCACACACGCACACACAAATAAAGAGAGAAAAAACAATGATAAATTGTGTTTAAAAACCAGCGGTTTGATTATTTACTATGGTTTAAATCAATGTTAAACTTCACTGCACCCGAACAGTCAGATTGACCAGAGACTTAGTAATTGCCAACCGCTGGTTCCTTTAAGGACACATTAATCTCACAGAACTGGTCAAGCGATTTTATGATTTAACAGGCAACCCCATGTAAATATGTTCCTGTCTATGTTCGTTACGGGAATTGTAGATAAAAAGACTTATCTTATTTCAATTATAGTTTTTTCGTAACATTTTAAGAATGATATTTTATCTTTATTATGATACACTTTTTGTTGTTATTAAAAGGAATTTTTCTCTTCATTACATAAATTTTGAAAACATCTAATAGTTATCTACAATGACTGTTAAGAATTTTAGATATAAAGCAGCACTCTCAACACAGTTTAACTTGTTTATGTATAACAATACAATCAAACACCGACATACTGGTTGGCTACATTCATTTTGACCTGAGTAGCTTACTGTACAGGGGAATAATCTTTAATGTTTTTGAACATGACATGGTTAACAAAGTATTCTCCCTGATTCACCTGTTAATTGAATTTTTATCTAAATTGGGTCTATTCTTGAAATATTCCTTGAAAAGAACACTGAATTTTTCCAGTTTTTACCATTTTCCTTCGCTTGATGAATTATGATGATAGTTGATGTGTAGATGTGGATTCTTAGATTGTAATTGGTATGCATTAGGGTAGCGAACAATGTCACTTTAGCAAAAATAGAAAGAGTTGTTGTTTTACCCAACAACTTTTAGTTAAAATTAATGAATAGTGATGAATCATAGTGTGAATTAAAGAATGCTGATTGGACTTGCTACCAAATTTGTAGAAGTAGATCAATGATTTCCGTACATGTAATTCATTGACTATAATTCCTGATTGCCCATATTAAAAACATGGTTTTGTCGCATTGTGACGTCTCTTATTCATTCTTTATTTACTGTCAGAATAAATATTTAAACCTAAATTCGCTAATTCGAATTTGTCTATTTCGAAATAATATTTTGTCTATAATATCTTTTTATGTATATTTTATCAATCTTTATTTCCAATTCGAAATTGTACACACTGTCAATTTGTGTCCACTATTTGAAATACCCCCACAAGATAAAATATCAAACCTTACTTCTTTTATCACAACTAGATTTACATAAGTCAACTAAGACTTCATACATATTTAATCTAGTCGAAATAGTAATTTTTTAAATCTTATTTACAATAAAATGTTGAAAACAATTTATTGTTAGACTTTTTGGTGGTGTAAAAATGAGAAGCCATTTGTTTGAAAGCCAAGCTAAGCTTAGTTTAACGTGATTATTTAATTTGCCTTAATGGCTTACCAGGTATTTCACAATTGCTATGAAATAATTATATGTATGGTTAAACATGTAAGTCTATAAATTGACCAGTGACTTCATTCATGTTACTATAATTAACTATTCGAGTAAGTAAATATACCCACATTTACTCATGTTCATTTCTATTGTGTTGTGTTTAATTATAGTAGTGTTATATATAGTGTGTTACATTTCATAAGGGCGTCCTGTAAACATTGGAAATCATTTTACAGAAACATGGATCTACTGACCTCAACCCTCGAATTCATGCTGAACACAATTTCTAGTGAAGATGAACTGATGAATTTTGCCGCTACATGGGGTATTCAAGAATCTTCAACTGTACGGTTACGACTTTTACAGAAACGAAATCCTGAGTACGGTGGCACCTTTGTCAATGAAGAACTTGACCTCATACTTCAACATTTTGGGGGAGCATCTACATCAACTGATCAACAAATGTCTTCTGCCATGAATGCCGATTTGGACTTAACATTTGATTATGTTCAAGAACAAGATGAAGTGGAGGGTGCCGTTCAAGCTATTTTGTTTGACGATGAAATAGAAGAGGCATCACATGCTTGTGTTGAAGACGGCCCCTGGAGTCCGACGCCAGCTGTTCAAGCTACTTTGTTTGACGATGAAGTGAAAGAGGCATCACATGTTTGTGTTGAAGACGGTCCATGGAGTCCGGTGACAGCTGTTCAATGCGGAGCAGGAGACGAACCGTGTCCGTCCAATAGATCCGACCATCTCCCACAAGGCCCATCACATGAATTGGATACACCTAAACTAAAGTATACTATAAGAAAGAAAGGTGTGCGAACCTTTGCCAAAAATGCGGCAAAGGATACGACCTGTGAAGTCAAGATAGATGAAGAGTATCACGGTCAACGTCTCCACGATGTACGAATTGGTCTTCACCAAATGTTTGACGATCTGTTAGGTCAGGCGCGGGGGAATTTAGCGGGAAATGATTTGGGTAGGGTCATCATTCATCACGGGGGACTCCACGATCCGATCATTATTCCATTACAGAAATGGAGTGAACTCTGTGCCGATGTGGTCATGTCTACTATCGAAAAGGTACTTAATAGTAACCAGGAGTTGGCTATTGACTCAAGTTTTGAAATAACTATAGGATCGATCAATTGACCCAAAGGAGGCACTAGACAAAGAATAATTAAACTTAAAGGAAAAAATAATTCTTTACAACTCAAAACTTCCATCGTGACTATAGAAAATGAAGATCAACTGTGTATGGCCAGAGCTATAGGGGTCAGCTGGGCAAAATTAAATAGATGTTCACCGGAAGAATGGAAAGAGATTGTCAAAAACAGAGAAAAGAAAAGTAATTTGGAACTGATTCTGAAACACAACAAGGTTCCAAAAAGTTATTTTTCGAATTTGCTGAAAAACAAACGAAATGAGCAGAGACAACTTGCATTCATACTCAGTCGAATGGCGAATGTACCTCTGGATTGCCCAGCCAGTCTCAGTAACATAGAAGCGTTTGAAGAAGTTCTTGGTGTGAAAATAATGATAATCAGCGCCCGATTAGGTAACAAATTTATCACCAACTCTAATACTGGCGAACACCCGTGTATATATCTGTATTTGGTCGACGACAATCATTTTAACGCCATAACCAGTATCACCGGATTCTTCAGCGCAAGATACTTTTGTGAAAAATGTCTCAAACACTACAACAATCTAGAAAGACATGAATGTGAGATCAAATGCCTTGTATGTAAGAAGGACAACTGTCTCATGTCAGAAAACACCGTGATATGTAAAGACTGTAACATGAAATGCCGATCGCAAGAGTGCTTCGATAGACACCGTCAAGGACCAGAGGGACTTAACCGTCAGCGAGATGACGACCAAAGTAAAGAGGTGTCGCAGTGTGAGACATTCTGGAAATGTCGTACCTGTTATAAAGTCATAAATAGGACAAAGCGTAATATAAAAGATCATAGATGTGGAGAATACTTATGTAATTCTTGTAAAACATATGTGCTCGAAGATCATCTCTGCTTCTTGAGAGCTACACCATACAAACAAAACGATTCTAAATTTATCTTTTTTTGATTTTGAATGTACTCAAGATGAAGTATTAGAATGTCAAGAAGGATACCGTCCAGTTGAGTGTGAACACAGTCAACCAGATTGCAATACTTGCCTTAAATGTCAGAACTGTAAGTCTTCTTGGTGTGGAAAGTCGAATCATCGACCCAATTTTGTTGTCGCCCAAACAGCATGTGATGAATTTAAAGACGAGGCGCCAGACACACCGTGTAAAAAATGTGGAGATCGTTGCGAAAACTGTCAGAAAGAGGAAAAAGAACCTTGTTTGCCGAGTTGCGGACAGCGTGAATTTATTTTTGAAGGTTGTGAGACGTTGGAAACCTTTGGGACCTGGTTATTTTCACCTCAACACAAACACTATAAAGCCATTGCTCACAATATGAAAGGATATGACGGCTATTTCCTACTTGAGTATCTCATTGACCAGTCCATACGCCCGAACAAAATCATTTACAGTGGTTCAAAAATTATGTATATGACGATAGAAAAAGGTCTTAACATCACAATTATGGACAGTTTGAATTTTCTCCCCATGAAGCTTGCTGCCCTGCCAAAGACGTTTGGCTTAACAGAGATGAAAAATGGTTGGTTTCCTCACTTATGCAACACTAGGGAAAACCAGACTTATATTGGACCGTACCCAGACGCTAAATATTACGGATATGATTTCATGAGTGCCAGAGAACGAGAAGAATTGTTGGCTTGGCTCAATTCTAAGAAAGAAGAGACCTTTGACTTCCGAAAAGAAATGCTTGAGTATTGTCGTAGTGACGTTGATATTTTAAGAAAAGCTTGTTTAACCTTAAAAGATTTGTTGAAAACCGCCACGCAGACTTCTGCCTTATTAATTAAAAAAAAGGGCAAGATTGTTAAAGAGATGTGTCCCGTCTCTGTTGACCCCTTTAACTATTCAACCATCGCTTCCATGTGTATGGGTATCTTCAAAACCAAGTTTTTTGAAGAAGAATGGGAGGTCAAAATCAATGACGCCAAAGAGTGGACACCTGCCCGATACATTGACGGTAACTTAGAAATTCTGAAGAACGATACTTGGATTAAAGAAGGGCATCTAGAAGACGACATTATCAAAACTAAACGGTTTATAAAATCTCCTATTGCTCAAATTCCGTCTGTCAGAAAAGACAGTTTCAGTCGGATGTCTCTACAGTGGCTGGAGTTGATGTCCAAACAAGATGGTATCACTATTCAACACGCTCTCAATGGCGGAGAAAAGACATTACAGGGAACACGGTTCAAATTGGATGGCTACTGTGCCGAAACCAATACGGCTTACGAGTACCACGGTTGTGTCTTTCATGGTTGTCCCGTCTGTTACGCAGAGGACACAATTCACCCATTAACTAGCCGGTCAATGCGAGAACTCTACGTCGTGACCCAGAAGAAAAAGACGTATATTGAGCGTCTAGGAATGACCTACAAATGTATTTGGGAACACGAATTTCAAAATCAACTCCATTCTGATCCGAAACTTCAACAATATGTGACCTCTTTGGACTTTACTGACCGACTGGATCCCCGAGATAGTTTCTTTGGTGGTAGAACCAATGCCAGTCGGCTTTACTATAAAACTACAGGTGATGAACAAATCAAGTACGTCAATTTTACTTCACTCTATCCGTGGGTCAATAAATACTGTCAATACCCTGTAGGACACCCTGAAATAGTAACATCAAATTTCAAAACAATCAATGACTACTTTGGTATTGCCAAAGTAAAAATACTACCGCCTAGAGGACTCTATCACCCAGTACTTCCTTACCGTTCAAATGGAAAACTCAAGTTCCCACTATGTAAAACATGCGCCGATACAGAAAACCAAAATGATTGCATCTGTTCGAAAGAAGAAAGGGCGATAATTGGAACCTGGTGTACACCGGAACTTCAAACGGCTGTACAGCAAGGATACACAATCATTCAAATCTACGAAGTGTACCATTGGTCTGACACGACAAAATACAATCCCTCTACACAAGAGGGGGGTCTGTTTGCCAAGTACATCAACACCTTCCTCAAGTTCAAACAGGAGGCAAGCGGCCCTCCCGACTGGATCAAAACTGAGGAGGATGTCCTCAAATATATCAATGACTACTTTCAAAAGGAATGCGTCTCGCTACAGAGTGATATGATCCTTAAAAATCCCGGATTGAGGGCGTTGGCCAAGTTGTGCCTCAATAGTTTCTGGGGTAAATTCGGACAACGTCTTAACATGCGACAAACACAGTTTTTCCACACAACGGAAGCTGACCAATTCTTTAAGATTTTTACTGATGTCATGAAACAACCGCAGAACTTTCACATAGTCTCGGAGGACACACTTCAAATGGAATGGACGTACAAGAATGACTGTCTACCTGTGGATAACAAAACCAACGTATACCTGGCCACATTTACTACCTGTTGGGCCAGACTTAAACTCTACAGTGTGTTAAAGACATTGGATAGAAGAATATTGTACTGGGATACTGATTCGTGTGTCTTCACTAGTATTCCCGGACAATGGGAACCACAACTAGGAGACTACCTTGGAAAGCTCACGAACGAATTAGGCGAAGGAGAACACATTGTCGAGTTTGTGTCTGCAGGTCCAAAAAACTACGCATATAAAACGAACAAAAACAAAGAAACCTGCAAAGTGAGAGATTTCACTTTACATTTTACAAACAGTCAAATGATCAACTTTGACAGTGTGAAACAGATAGTTACATGCCCAGAAGCGCTATCAGCAGTAACAGTAGTTAATCCGAGAAAAATATGTAGGGACAAAAGAAAACGAAAGCTCTACAATAGAAAAGAAGAAATAACATACCAAATGGTATACACGAAGCGTAGAAGAATAGACAACTTTGATACGGTACCTTATGGTTACTGAAAGTAATTAGTTTTGGATTGACCTTTGTTTAACATTGTAAATAAGATATGTACGTGACTATTTGTTTTTATATGATTTTGGCATGTTTTTGTACTGTTATTGAATAACCATTTTATTACCTGATTGTACATATCATATTTGACATTGTTTTACTGTTGCATGTGTTGTTTGAAATAAAAGAACATATACGATTTTTCTCAGTTTTTTTAGTCACTCAAATTAAACATTATAAGGGTCAGTTACAATGTACAAGGACCATCGTGGACAAAATAAGACGTGTTTGAATAAACCATGAGCAGTAAACATGACCTGTCACATGAAGTACCGACACCACCACTCCAACCATTACCAACATCATCACCACAGAACAACAATATCCACCCCCACTCAGCGTCCAGTGAAACACCCTTACTTCCGTTCAAACCGTGTTCTAGTATGACTGTAGTGGGGCCAACCGGAAGTGGAAAAACTCGGTGGGTGAACCGGTTGTTACATCATCTTGATATGATGTATGGAACAGAGCCACCCCAGAAGATCATGTGGTGTTATGGAGTGTATCAGTCTCTTTACGATGAGATGGACAAGACTATACCCCATTTCGAACTTCATCCGGGACTTCCGACACAAACAGAAGTGGAAGAGTTTGCGAATGGAGACCATTGTTTGATTATCATAGACGATCTCATGCATCAGGTGGTTGAAAGTAAAGAGACACAGTTGCTGTTTACGCAAGGGTGTCATCATCGCCGTCTGAGTGTTATCTACTTGTCCCAAAATATTTTTCAACAAGGTAAATCAGCCAGAACAATCGCTTTAAATAGTTGGTATACTGTGCTGTTCAAAAATGTACTGGGTACGTCTCGGATAATGACCTTGGGACGTCAATTGTTTCCAGGTAAAGCCAATGCGTTATTGGAAGCTTATCAAGACGCAACAAATGACGTCTTTGGTTATTTAGTTTTGGACTTAACGCCAATGGGTCAAGATAAGTATAGAATGAGAACAAAGGTGTTCCCCCGCGAGAAATCTATAATCTACACACTATTATAAGGGGAATAGAGCACTTAACCATTAAAGATGAGTCGACTTGTCAAAAAACATTGGAGCTACTTACTACGGGACCTTATAAAATGAAATATATACAAAAATCAGTGCTTTTAAGTTACGACAAATACCAAAGGTTACTGAACCGTCATATCACAACCCCTACATCACAGACAGGAGGAGTAGCTGAGATTGAAACCATGGAACATGTAGAAACATCAAAGGACTCTGGCTTGACCATTTCAGAAATCTTGGAAGTGATACCAAAACGGTATCGGTCTAAGGTAGAAGCGATACTGACCTTTACGTCACGAGATCCAAATGACACAATAGGGTGGAATTCAAAGGGAGAACTTATTGAATTTAAATTTATAAAGGGTCCACAATTCTTGGATCTCATATAGTCGACTTGCTGAAAGACACACAGTATCAACACAAAAGTTACACGCCCGTCGGTGCCACACAATTTTACCAGGGACTGAAAGAATTACATATACCTGTCACTCTCATTGTTAAACGTGATATAACATTGCGACCCCCAGGACGCCCAGTTGAAAAGAAAGAAAGACAACCTAGAAAAAAGTGGATACATGTATAATGAATTGGAAAGACTATTTAGCCACCATCTACTTCAACCCCAACCATCCTGCCAGTTTTTCGGGACCAGACAAAATCTATGAGGTCGTTAAATCAGAGTCCAAATATAAAATTGGGCGTTACAAAATCCGAAAATGGTTACAAGACCAAGAAGCTTACTCACTCACTCGAGGGGCGAGACGACATTTTCAAAGATCAAGAGTTATTGTGAATGGGATAGATAGCATGTGGGATATGGATTTAATGGATATGGTTTCATTGTCCAAAGAAAACGATAATTTCAAGTACGTACTCGTGGTTATAGATATCTTTTCTAGGTACACTTGGTGTCAACCATTAAAAGTGAAAACAGGGACGGAAGTGATTCGAGCCTTAGAAAAAATATTAAATGGAGATAGAAAGCCAAATACCATACGGACCGACAAAGGGAGCGAGTTTAAAAACACACAAGTATCTAAGTTTTTAAAAGGACTGAATATAAACCATATTGTGACACAAAATGAAACCAAAGCCAACTACGCGGAACGGGTCATCAAAACCATTAAGCACAAACTGTTTAGATACATGTTAAAAACAAGAAAAAAAGGAGTATATGAACAAGTTACAGGACTTTGTCTATAGTTACAATCACACCGTGCATAGAAGTCTGGGCAAAAACCCAGCGTCTCTTGGTAAAGACAACGAAAGTGAAAGTAGACTACAACAATACCTACTAAGACAAAAAGGTCAAAAGAAAAATGTAATGAAAGAGGTAAAGAAGAAGATAAAAAAAAAAATAGGATATAAGTATAAATTAGGTCAAACGGTACGTATTTCCCACGTCAGAGGAATGTTTGATCGAGAATATTCCCAAAAGTGGACAGGGGAACTCTTTAAAGTCAAGTCACGATATAACAGAGAGGGAATACCTGTTTATACACTCGAGGCTTGGGATGGTGAGAGTATAAATGGAACTTTTTATGAACCAGAGTTACAAGCGGTAAACATCAATGAAACCACTGAGTATCATATCGAGAAAGTGCTGAAAAAGCGAACGCGTTACAAACAAAAGGAAGTTCTAGTGCGTTGGTTACACTGGCCAAAGAAATACGATTCGTGGATTCTAGCAAAGGATGTGACAGATTATAGTTTATAAGGGTTGAGGACGGTCTTGATTTTTTATACCATAATCATGACGACCAATGCTCTTATTATGGATTGTTTGGAAGAAGGCGAGGAAAGGGTAAAAGGCACTTTTAATGTCATGAAAGGAATAGGAATTGTACTGATTACCTTAGTATGTGTCATACCGGGTATTGTGATGATAAGTGTGTCTGTCTCACATCACCCCCTAGACTATGAAATCAAACCCATCGATCTCAACCATACATCGTGTCTGTATGTAAAACAATACCACCTTCAGGAGAATGTATACGGAACCCTATGTAACCAAAACGGACTGATATTTCTGGACATTCGACGCTTTTTGAACGGAACTGCCACACCTATAGGAATTCAATTGGAATTACAACAATGGCTCGCACTAAAACAGTTGACTCCACTCATCGACGAAGCCATATCCGAAGCGCGTACCTATTGGAAAACGCTGAAATCGTATAAGGGGCGCTAGGTTGACACAGCTGATAATCACCATGGAAAGTCACTACCTGTTTCTGTCTAGTCAAGATTCTAAAGAACAATACCCGGCTAATACTGCTACCGATTTTACTATAGAATTACCTAAAGTGTATAACTTGGAAGGACGCTGGGAATGTGCCTTGGTAGAAATTGACCCTGGCGTCAATGCGGACACATTGTACGTATGTACCGATCTTTGTCAAGAATCTTATGTAGAAAACACAATGGCTCCCATATTGCGACGATTAAGTAATATTAAAAAAGGAAAGAAACAGTTTGAATATTCTGTACCCTTCTATGTAGAGGTTAAGAAAACACAAGTCGATCGAATTCGAATCTTTATAAGGGGAGGAATAGGCACGAACAATACTATCACGCGTTGTGTTCTTCATTTACGACGATGGATGTAAACAAGTGGACACAGCATTTCAAAAGTATGGCTGAAGGAAAGCTTAGACCTAATTATAAGGGACAGTACATTGTGGGAAAGGAACAGTCTGGTGGTACTGTAAAAGAACCTACAATACAATTTGTCACACCCATTGCCCAAGCGGTAGAATTAGCCAAGTCGGAACTTAAAGAAGTTTATAAGGGCAGGTCAGAAAAAACTCAAGACACGAAGATCAAGACAGGAACTAAACGTCCTGTAATGTCGAAGATAAAAAATACTAAAAAACGTTCCAAGATACACTTTAAAGATCAACTGTCCTAATGGAAAACATTCACGGTGACAATTTAGCTTTATTTCAAAACCCTGAGGTCCATGTGGGGTCACAAAAAACGGAATGGCTTATCTATAGACCTATAAATCAACTGACTGAAGGTGCCGCTATCGAATTCAATGTGCCGGGGACATCCACGAGCTATATAGATTTGGCTAATACCTTGCTACATGTAAACTTTAACATTGTTAAGGCCAATGGTGAGGTCTTAGAAGTAAACGAGAAAGTGGGCGTGACCAACAACATTTTACATTCTATGTTTTCCCAAATCGATCTTCATATTCAACAACACCCTACCAGCGAAGTGGGTAATAATTATGCTTACAAGGCTTACTTGGATACGTTATTGGGTACGCATACCAAACACGACTTAGATTGTATAGGATTCATCAAAGACGATAATGATTGGCCCGATGACACTGATCCTTCGGGAAGAAATACAGGATTGCATATGAGGTCTTTTTGGACGGTACAAAGTAAAACGGTTGATGTCATAGGTCATCTACAGGTAGACATGTGTCAACAAGACCGTCTTCTCTTAAATGGAGCACCAGTCAACGTCAAATTATGGCAGAGTAAGGACCCCTTTCGTTTTGCCGCTGCCTCGGACACCGAAGCTTACAAATTAGTAATTCGTGACGCTGCTTTAAAAGTGGCAATGGTAAAAGTTGACCCTGAATTGATTATCGGGCAAGCCAAAACACTTAAGAACTCAGAGGCTCTATATCCCTATACCAGATCCGTCATCAAGACCTTTGCGGTGCCGAGTGGACAATACTCCTTTATTACCGATGACCTATTTCAGGGTGAGGTTCCAAGACAATTGATTGTAGGATTAGTGTCTTCCTCGGCCATACACGGAAAGTACACAAAGAATCCATTTAACTTTCAACACTTTAACTGTAACTATGTGGGGTTCTTTGTTGATGGACAGTCAACCCCTTCTTCGCCGTTACAACCCAATTATAACAGCGATACCTACGTAGATGCTTTTAAGAGACTGTATAGCGATAGGATTCAACGTGTTACTCACTTGACTAGAAGAGATTTCAAGTCAGGAAGCTGCTTATATGTGTTTAACCCCGAGGGGGATTTGAATGATCGATCGTCTCAGAGAGCTCATACACGTTTAGAACTTAAATTTTCCGAAGGTCTACCTGAAACGTGTACAGTCATTGTCTACGCCAAGTTTCTAGCACTCTTGAAAATTGATGCCAGTCGAAACGTTACGTTGGAATCATGAACTCGTCAGAGATAAATTATCGCTTAAGACACGTGAACCAGTTTGGCGGTGTGAGATCGGCTGTCAAACTTCCAAGTAAGATCAAGAGGAGACCAAGAGCGTATATTGTGAACACGGACAAAAGTCATCAACCAGGTCGACATTGGGTCGCCTTCTACTTTCCCTCGAGAGGACCTGCTGAGTTTTTTGATTCCATGGGACGCCCTCCTGATTTTTATCACAAACGTTTTAAAAACGTATTACTAAACAATTATATCTACAATGATAAACGTCTTCAACAGTACGGAACAAGGACCTGTGGACATTTTTGTTTGTATTATGTCATTCTTAGATGTCGTGGATGGAGTATGAGACGGATTGTTAATACGTTTGACTTTGTGAACTTGAACTATAATGAACGAATTGTAAATGATATATGCTAATGTGTTTTAAAATAAAATTGTAAAACTTTTATTGGTTTGTTTTCTTTTTCACAACAAGAAGAATTGGTTTTATATTTTATTGACCCCGCTCAACACAGTACGCCAGGGATTAGGGTAGTCCCCCGAACGCACTTTACAATAATGGTAGTTCAATAAGAACAGGTATACAAACATTGTACATTTGTTTCTCAGTTTTAATCCCCGTCATCAAGACGGAACCACTATGGAAGCATGTAAAATGTACAGAGCCTTTGACAAACATGACAGCTGGAAACCGTTCAGATTCGTAACTTCCACTATAGTAGTTCACAATCTGTGTTAAATTTAACGAGCCTTCCAGTTTGAACGAGGCAGATATGGTGGTGACTTTAATATGTGTTAACTTAACACACCAGCCCGCCTTTTGTAAAAGTCGAGCATAACGTCTAAGACGTCGCTTAGCTTCTTGAAGTGTTGAGACTTTTCCATTGACTATTATTTTTCCGTTGGGGAATAACATACAATGGCCACCGACTTTCTTGTGTTTCCACTGAACTCCGGAAAATAATCTTGGATTGTAGACCATATTACAATTACGTAATGTAAGGTCTTTTAAATCGATGTTACACTGTAAGTCGGCACATACAACAACGTTGTTAATCATCCTCCTTCAGATCTCGTTTTATCGCAAAAATAATGATCAAAGAGGAGTACAAATTGTTCCGCTGCTTCTCTAGCTTCCCGTCGTCTTTCATGTAATGTTAGCCACCAGCCCACTTCATCTACTAAACGGCATACCATCCACAAGAGTCCGAACATAATGAGCGTGTGATCGTCCAAATCAGTGTTTATATCCAGTGTGTTACAATTGTTCAACAGCATACGTCTTCCGCACTATTACTTGGGCTTGTGTTTGTCTGTCTTACAAACATATTTGGTGTTATTTTACTTTTAAAGCGAAAACCACACTGACCAAGCAAACTCCGTTTCGGAACACCCACCATCTTCAAATATTGACAGTCTGGAGACCATTTTTCATGTTCGTTTAAAGCGTTGTCGCTTTTATCCCAGTCTTTCAATTTAATGTCACATCGAAAACAAATCACCCGATCCGAAAGTCCGGTATAATAAAACCCGGCTTAAGCCAATTCGTACTTGTCAGGAACCATCTGTGGCGGATAGGTGTCAAAGGTTCGTAATCTATTCTCGTAATATTCCATTCCAAAAACTCCGGCAAGCGATGAATCTGATGAGTTCATGTTTTCAAAGTGAAGATCGACTCCAAAATGAGACTGTTAATCGAGACACACTCCTATATACAAGGAATTTTAAGCCACGTGATGTCTATTAATAGAGTATGAAAGTAAATTCTGTTTTTAGACAGACACGTTCAAACCTGTCCATGTATCTGTTACTCAGGACTAATGGTTGTGAAAATCACAAGGATTACACTCGGAACATTTCAAAGCCCCCAACTGGTTCATGTGGTCACTCTGTAGGTAACAGGGGACCACCCCGTCTAGTTCTGGTAGCGTCCGGCCTACTTCAGGAATCAGTTCCTTTAAACATTGGTACTCTCCAGGTCTCAAACAAAGACCTTTCTTGGTAGGGACCACTTCGTTCTCGGGTTTCCAAAACTGTCTGATGTCCACACATACGCTTCCCTCTCCTATACATATGTACACATTTCCTCCTAGATGAGTTTTATAGCCGTCGTTGTTTCGAAGTCCCTGATCCACATACTCTATAGCATCGACCAAATTCTTCCATCGCATCAAGGTGAGACTGATCCCCTTCTTTGTCGGTTGGTCATTCTCCCACTCTCGAAGATCAACCCTGAGCTCCCCTTTCCACTCTTTTACTTCAATGTATCGACAGTTTCCCAATTGAAATTTCATTTTGTCGTACAAGAGGCAACACTTTTGTGACTGTTGAAACATTGTGTTTTATACACAGCAACCCACTCCCATTGGTCTAATATTTTATTTCTGATTGGTTGTCTGTATATAAAATTAAGTCATCTTCTATTTATAGTTTGTTCAAACATGTGCTCCACCACCGTCACAGGTAAAAATATATTTGATAGTTATGGATCCCTATAGAGGGACCTTATCCCTAAAAAGGGTAAATGCCTACGAGAGGCTTGCTTTGTCTACTTTATTGGATACGCTGAAACAACAAAATCTTTTTTCTTATTGCATATCACCCTGACTTTGTTTGTAAGGGTTTTGGCAAACCCTAAAACACCAATGTTAGACTTCATGTCTTTTTCTAAAACGAATTTATTTGATGTTAGTTTTACTCTATCTGGATCATTGAAACATTGTCGAATACAAAACATCATGATGTCCTTATTCAAAAAGACAGAGGCGTCGGTATTCTTCACCAAATGTTTTTGAGTAACGTGAGCTGATATGCACCCTTTCATGATGAAGAGCAGCAAAATAATATAGCAAACTATTTAATGAAAAGACTAACTGACCATTGCATTTTCATTGGTTCCCGCCAAATATGAGGATGTTATCAAGATCACAGTCGTGTTACAACTCACATGATTAACATTAATAAAAAAGCTGGACTTGCGCGACCCCTACTTTATTGATACATTAAATCAGTCCCCGTAAAGATTCTTCATTCATTGCTGCTATTCAATATCATCCGATCAAAAGAGTTGGACTGGCGTGACCCCTACTTTATTGACTACGCAGGGCTATTTATAACTGATGATGTCATTATGCAAATTTGACTACGGAGAGGCCCTTATACTACTACGAGTGCACCGGGTTGTTGTTGAAATATAAGATTTAAAGCCTACGGTTCCATGCTTTTGCTGGAAAGTTCAGCTATCCTGTGAGGCATAGTAAGTTGCAACTTCTACGATCTTTCAGAGAAAGCTCTGCTTTCCTAATCGACGTAGTTAGATCGTACATAGAGCTAGAACGCTTGCAGAAAGTAAGTGAACCTTTCTCCATGTAAATTCCTACACAGCTCGGCTAACAGGGTTTGCAAAATTGATAAGTGTTCAATTCAAAAAGAGTCGCAACTTAACAAAAGCAGTTAAATTACAACGCTGTGTTTCACCCAAGAAAGCGCAACTTTCTGTTATTTCACAGAGATCATTGACATAGCAGTAGATTTGGAAAGTTTGCAATTCATTGTAAATAAATCGATCATAGGCAAGAAGCTACAAGGAAAATCACTTACCTATTCTACAATTATTTTGAGATTATTTATTTGAAGCTAAATCAAAATCATTTGTACACAATCAAAGGATTAAGTAACCTTGAGGAAAATGATAATATAGTTTCATCTTTTCAGGGTTTTTTTGCAATGTTTTGAATAAAGTATTTTTCTCAATAACATACTGTTAGTTCTGAAGAAACCATCAATTGCTGATTTATTTGTATTAAATGCATTTAATTATTTCTGCGAGTCGAAATTCCGGGATATGTTGTCACTCACACTGAAACAAATTGCTATTTTGTTGGTTAAAACTAGGAAGAGTGTGTTAAGGTATGGAATATTTAAATACATTTGAAGGAATAGGATGCATCTCTGACAACCTGCATCACGTCTCGTTTGATGTATAAAAATGTATCCGTTGTCACCAAACGATAATGCCGTCAGAGAAGCTTCATAATATCCTCTACATATTATATGAAATATTATAATATCCTGATGAATTTACCGGTGGCAACATATATATTCGTGCTCCCCTTGAAATCGGCACCAACAGCTACTTTCTGGAACCCAACATCATATGGGAACAATGGGATCACATACAAGGATGTGATGTTCACGTTTATCTGCTGAACAGTCGATGTTGAGCACTTGGAGGCACAACCGGTGCACTAAAACAGGCAAATACTTGTTTAATTATGTATACCAGTAACCTTTAAAAACGCCATACACATAAACAATAATTAAATTATTCATGTATAGTTGTATACGTGAAAGCACACGAGATGAGGAAGGTGAAAGAGACAACCAGAAACAGAAGGGACACTAAGCACCAGGATTTCTCTGCTGGTAATATACTACTTTGAGGCAAAGATGAAGGACAGCATGTATATACTGTTTTAGAATACATTAAGTTTGTGGTTTAAATATTGCCTACCAATTTCAGGATCTGTTATGGCGATGCCATTTAAGGACCTTTAGTCAGATTAGGAAGTTGTTATTTAGGAATGTTTAATCACAGTGTTTGAAAAAAATAATACAGAAAGTCGCTTGTTTATTTGAGTTTATAAAGGTCTGCCTCTGCATATTGGCTTCATTATGGCTTGACCCCGCCGTGTCTCCATCACGACTTAATAAGTGCTCAAATGCCATAAGTGACATGAGATAAAAGTGACTACAATTCCAAGGCAAATTCAGATATTAGAAGACTTGAAGAAACAGAGTGAGATACAAGAGATCCGGGTGCGATACCCTAGCTTTTTACGAAGAGACCTCTTGGTTCTTTAACATCGGTTCGGTTTAAAGCACAGATATGTGGGATAAAACTCTGCTGGGTTTAACCTGTACTGAGTACATCTTTTCCCCAGTACTACCATTTCAATGCCGAGCGGTAGGCAAGGGAGCTACTACTACCATATGTTAACGTCTTTCGTATAAACACAGCCAGGTTTAAACCCGCGACATTCCACACCTGGGTTTAAAAAGCACTAAGAACATCATTTTCCCAGTACTACCCTTTTAATGGCGCGCTAGGCAAGTGAGCTACTGGTACAATGTTTTTTTACGTCTTTCGGTTTGATGCAGCCGGGGTTTGAACCCGCGACTTTACTCACCTGGGTTTAAATAGTACTGAGTACATCATTTTCCCAGTACCTTTATTATGTTGTTAAAGTATGTGATCCGATTCGGCACAGCGAAGTTGCCAACAACTGACATTGTCATCTAAGAGTTTTACTTAGGCTGGAATTTGAGTTTCTTATGAAATAGTCTCTTTTGATCAAGTTTAAAGCTACCACAACTTGTCTGTTACTGTATAGGTGTTAAGCCTTTTTTATAATTAGCAAAACCATAGAATAATATAGGTGCTAAAATATAGTGACAACAGTCAAATGTAAGAATTGAGCGTTGGTTTAAAGTGACTCGCTCATGTTTTTGGACCAAAAATTTCCTGGTAATGCATCTGAAAACACCTATTTTCTCATAATTTTACTCTATGATATCAAAATTGCAGAAATAATACAGTTATAGCCTAAAAAAGTATTTTGGCTTTAGTGGGATATGATTTCACGCCGGTAAAGTCAAGAAAAAGTAGATATTGGCCAGTTAGCCCTCACGGCTACCGGAACCTTAACAAGAAAAATGGATATGTTGACCAATTCAGGATACATTAATATCATCACGTGAGAATGTCAATTAATTTTCAAAAATTGTGGTCTTTAAAGACGATATTTTAGCGAATATCAACATTTGCTGAAGGGTTCCAGCTTTTGGTATTTTTGTTTTAACACTCGTTATGACTTGCCACACTTATTTCATAATTAAAAAGGTGCATTTTACAAACCATGAGCGAGTTACAATAACAATTTACTGGAGTTATGCATGTTGCAAATATGAAGACAAAAATACAAAATATATTATATAATTAATGTTTATAATATCAAGTTATAGTATAGGTTAAAATATTTATTATACTTTAAACATTATTATTTAATATTTTGCAACAAGATATTATGCAAAAATAATAATCATAATAGTTCCCCTGGAGTATCGAAGCTTTAAATCCACAATGTTAAAAAATAATAATTATAATAATTCTCTTTTAATGCCAAGCACACGGCAAAAGAATTACTGGTACCATATTTAAAGTCTATCAGATTGACACGGCCGGGGTTTGAACATAAAATCTTCCCCACCTCAAGCAAACGCTCTACCACTGAAAAATGCTGTAAAATGCTAATTAAACAAGCTC
Organism: Mya arenaria; assembly: GCF_026914265.1. Lineage (NCBI taxonomy): Eukaryota > Metazoa > Mollusca > Bivalvia > Myida > Myidae > Mya > Mya arenaria. The sequence continues at coordinate 17,917,845 of NC_069138.1, forward strand.
TAAACGCATATAACCATATACAATGCTATATATGGTGCTATGAAAGAAGTAGGCCTACTGTGTCTAGGAGTGAGTTCTATAGTGGTATTGTGCTATGAAAAAAGAAGGCCCACTGTATCTGGGAGTGAGTTCCATAGTCGTATGGTGTTATGAAAGAAGGAAACCTACTGTATCTGAGTTCCATAGTAGTATTGTGCTATGAAAGAAGGAGGCCTACTGTATCTGGGAGTAAGTTCCATAGTGGTATTGTGCTATGAAAGAAGGAGGCATACTGTATCTGGGAGTAAGTTCCATAGTGGTATGGTGCTATGAAAGAAGGAGGCCTACTGTATCTGGGAATAAGTTCCATAGTGGTATTGTGCTATGAAAGAAGGAGGCATACTGTATCTGGGAGTAAGTTCCATAGTGGTATTGTGCTATGAAAGAAGGAGGCCTACTGTATCTGGGAGTGAATTCCACAGTGGTATTGTGCTATGAAAGAAGGAAGCCTGCTGTATCTGGGAATAAGTTCAATAGTGGTATTGTGCTATGAAAGAAGAAGGCCTACTGTATCTGGAAGTGAGTTCCATAGTGGTATTGTGCTATGAACAAAGGCCTTCTGTATCTGGGAGTAAGTTCCATAGTGGTATAGTGATATGAAATAAGAAGGCCTACTATATCTGGAAATGAGTTCCATAGTGGTATTGTACTATGAAAGAAGGAGGCCTACTGTATCTGGAAATTAGTTCCAGAGTGGTATTGTGCTATGAAAGAAGAAGGCCTACTGTATCTGGGAGTGAGTTCCATAGTGGTATTGTGCTATGAAAGAAGTGGGCCTACTATATCTGGGAGTAAGTTCCATAGTTGTATTGTACTGTGAAATAGGAAGGCCTTTTGTATGTTGGAGTTACTTCCATAGTGGTATTGTGCTATGGAAGAAGCAGGTCTACTGTATCTGGGAGTAAGTTCCATAGTGGTATTGTGCTATGGAGGAAGTAGGCCTACTGTATCTGGGAGTAAGTTCCATAGTGGTATTGTGCTATGAAGGAAGTAGGCCTACTGTATCTGGGAGTAAGTTCCATAGTGGTATTGTGCTATGGAGGAAGGAGGCATACTGCATCTTGGAGTAAGTTCCATAGTGGTATTGTGCTATGAAAGAAGTGAGCCTGCTGTATCTGGGAGTGAGTTCCATAGTGGTTTGTTGCTATGATAAAAGGAGGCCTACTGTATCTGGGAAGGAGTTCCATAGTGGTATGGTGCTATGAAAGATTTAGGCCCAAGTTCTGTATCTGGGAGTGTGAACCATACTGGTATGGTCCCATGAAAGAAGAAGGCCTCCTGTATCTGGGAGTGAGTTCCATAGTGGTATGGTGCTTTGAAAGATGGAGGCCTACTGTATCTGGGAGTGAGTTCCATAGTGGTATTGTGCTATGAAAGAAGTAGGCCTACTGTATCTGGGAGTGAGATCCACAGTGGTATTGTGCTATGAAAGAAGGAGGCCTACTGTATCTAGGAAAAAGTTCCATAGTGGTATGGTGCTATGAAAGAAGGAGGCCTACTGTATCTGGGAGTAAGTTCCATAGTGGTATGGTGCTTTGACTGGGAGTGAGATCCATAGTGGTATGGTGCTTTGAAAGATGGAGGCCTACTGTATCTGGGAGTGAGATCCACAGTGGTATTGTGCTATGAAAGAAGGAGGCCTACTGTATCTGGGAGTGAGATCCACAGTGGTATGGTGCTATGAAAGAAGGAGGCCTACTGTATCTGGGAGTAAGTTCCATAGTGGTATGGTGCTATGAAAGAAGGAGGCCTACTGTATCTGGGAGTGAGTTCCATAGTGGTATTGTGCTATGAAAGAAGTAGGCCTACTGTATCTGGGAGTGAGATCCACAGTGGTATTGTGCTATGAAAGAAGGAGGCCTACTGTATCTGGGAGTAAGTTCCATAGTGGTATGGTGCTATGAAAGAAGGAGGCCTACTGTATCTGGGAGTGAGTTCCATAGTGGTATTGTGCTATGAAAGAAGTAGGCCTACTGTATCTGGGAGTGAGTTCCATAGTGGTATGGTGCTATGAAAGAAGGAGGCCTACTGTATCTGTGAGTGAGTTCCATAGTAGTATTGTGCTATGAAAGAAGGAGGCCTACTGTATCTGGGAGTGAGTTCCATAGTGGTATGGTGCTATGAAAGAAGAAGGCCTACTGTATCTGGGAGTAAGTTCCATAGTGGTATGGTGCTATGAAAGAAGGAGGCATACTGTATCTGTGAGTGAGGTCAATAGTAGTATGGTGCTATGATAGAAGAAGGCCTACAGTATCTGGAAGTGAGTTCCACAGTGGTATTGTGCTATGAAAGAAGGAGGCCTACTTTATCCGGGAGTGAGTTCCATAGTGGTAATGTGCTATGAAAGAAGGAGGCCTACTGTATCTGGGAGTGAGTTCCATAGTGTTATGGTGCTATGAAAGAAGTGAGCCTACTGTATCTGGGAGTGAGTTCCATAGTGGTATTGTGCTATGGAGGAAGGAGGCCTACTGTATCTGGGAGTGAGTTCCATAGTGGTATTGTGCTATGAAAGAAGTGAGCCTGCTGTATCTGGGAGTGAGTTCCATAGTGGTTTGTTGCTATGATAAAAGGAGGCCTACTGTATCTGGGAAGGAGTTCCATAGTGGTATGGTGCTATGAAAGATTTAGGCCCAAGTTCTGTATCTGGGAGTGTGAACCATACTGGTATGGTCCCATGAAAGAAGAAGGCCTCCTGTATCTGGGAGTGAGTTCCATAGTGGTATGGTGCTTTGAAAGATGGAGGCCTGCTGTATCTGGGAGTGAGTTCCATAGTGGTATTGTGCTATAAAAGAAGTAGGCCTACTGTATCTGGGAGTGAGATCCACAGTGGTATTGTGCTATGAAAGAAGGAGGCCTACTGTATCTGGGAGTAAGTTCCATAGTGGTATGGTGCTATGAAAGAAGGAGGCCTACTGTATCTGGGAGTAAGTTCCATAGTGGTATGGTGCTTTGACTGGGAGTGAGATCCATAGTGGTATGGTGCTTTGAAAGATGGAGGCCTACTGTATCTGGGAGTGAGATCCACAGTGGTATTGTGCTATGAAAGAAGGAGGCCTACTGTATCTGGGAGTGAGATCCACAGTGGTATGGTGCTATGAAAGAAAGAGGCCTACTGTATCTGGGAGTAAGTTCCATAGTGGTATGGTGCTATGAAAGAAGGAGGCCTACTGTATCTGGGAGTGAGTTCCATAGTGGTATTGTGCTATGAAAGAAGGAGGCCTACTGTGTCAGGGAGTGAATTCCATAGTGTTATGGTGCTTTGAAAGAAGTAGGCCTACTGTATCTGGGAGTGAGATCCACAGTGGTATTGTGCTATGAAAGAAGGAGGCCTACTGTATCTGGGAGTAAGTTCCATAGTGGTATGGTGCTATGAAAGATGGAGGCCTACTGTATCTGGGAGTGAGTTCCATAGTGGTATTGTGCTATAAAAGAAGTAGGCCTACTGTATCTGGGAGTGAGTTCCACAGTGGTATTGTGCTATGAAAGAAGGAGGCCTACTGTATCTGGGAGTGAGTTCCATAGTGGTATTGTGCTATGAAAGAAGTAGGCCTACTGTATCTGGGAGTGAGTTCCATAGTGGTATGGTGCTATGAAAGAAGGAGGCCTACTGTATCTGGGATTGAGAACCATAGTAGTATAGTGCTATGAAAGAAAGAGGCCTACTGTATCTGGGAGTGAGTTCCATAGTGGTATGGTGCTATGAAAGAAGAAGGCCTACTGTATCTGGGAGTAAGTTCCATAGTGGTATGGTGCTATGAAAGAAGGAGGCACACTGTATCTGTGAGTGAGGTCAATAGTAGTATGGTGCTATGATAGAAGAAGGCCTACAGTATCTGGAAGTGAGTTCCACAGTGGTATCGTGCTATGAAAGAAGGAGGCCTACTTTATCCGGGAGTGAGTTCCATAGTGGTAATGTGCTATGAAAGAAGGAGGCATACTGTATCTGGGAGTGAGTTCCATAGTGGTATGGTGCTATGAAAAAAGTAGGCCTACGGTATCTTGAAGTGAGTTCCATAGTGGTATTGTGCTATGAAATAAGGTCTACTGTATCTGAGTTCCATAGTGGTATTGTGCTATGAAAGAAGGAGGCCTACTGTATCTGGGACTGAATTCCATAGTGGTATTGTGCTATGAAAAAAGGAGGCCTACTGTATCTAGGAGAAAGTGCCATAATGGTATGGTGCTATGAAAGAATAAGGTCTACGGTATCTTGGAGTGATTTCCAAAGTGATATGGTGCTATGAAAGAAGGAGGCCTACTGTTTCTTGGAGTGAGAACCATAGTGGTATGGTGCTATTAAAGAAGAAGGCCTACTATATCTGGGACTGAGTTCCATTGTCATATGGTTCTATGAAAGAAGGAGGCCTACTGTATCTTGAAGTGAGTTCCATAGTGGCATTGTGCTATGAAAGAATGAGGTCTACTGTATCTGGGAGTAAGTTCCATAGTGGTATGGTGCTATGCAAGAAGGAGGCCTACTGTATCTGGGAGTGAGTTCCATAGAAGCATGGTGCTATGAAAGAAGTGAGCCTACTGTATCTGAGAGTGAGTTCCATAGAGGTATGGTGCTTTGAAAGAAGTAGGCCTACTGTGTCTGGGAGTGATTTCCTTATTGGTATCGTGCTATGAAAGAAGTAGGCCTACTGCAGAAGTGAGTGAGTTCCATAGTCGTATATGGGTAGTGGTGTTCTGTTGATCGATTGGTTGGGCCTAAAAACGGCAATAATCGATTGTATTGGTTTCATATTCGATCATCGCTTTAACAGTGCTCTTTTCGTTCTTCTGGTTATTTGTGTTCGATAAATTTCCGCCAATTTTCTCTTTTGTGTTCATGTATCAATTTGGATGTTTTAAGTTGTTATCGTTTACAATATAACCGAAAGCAACAACATCACTAGACACATTCAAATATATATATTAATAAGCATATTTGAGGAGTTATTGAAGAATTATGAAACAACAATTAAGTTATTGTCAAAAACAGATTGTACCATAGATAATCGGTTACTTGAGTTGAACGATTATCGATTATCAAAACGTATCCTCAACACTAACGATATGCTCTGCATGGTCTGATAAGCCCTTCCTACCAGCTAGTAGTCAGCGAATAACATTCACTGCATTATTTCTCCCTTGGAGAGTAGCAATGTGAGTTGGTATTGCTGTAGAAGTGGCATATCAAATTTCTACACAAGTTTGTTTGAAAATTATCTTTCTCTATCCTCTGATATTATGAGCACTACAAGATCTTCAGTATCTTCTGAGAGTCCTGTTCTGAACACATCCAGCATCGAACAACCAAGACTGTCATCATCTCCTACTTCCAGAAAACGCCAGCCTCTTACCAAGATAAACTATGCATAGTTTTTATAAACTTCCAGAGCATACGATGTAAGAAAGCAGAATTTTGGAGTATGTTAGAGTATATTGACCCGGATCTCAATTTTGCTGGCGAGACTTGGCTCCATCCAGGTATAATTGAACGGGAAATACTGCCTGACAGCTACAGATTTGTTGCACGGAAAGGCAGGAAGAGCCACCCGCATGGAGGAGTAGCGATCATTGCTAAGTCAGATATTGATGCTGTTGAGATGGACCTTTCTACAGAGACAGAGATAGTTGCTGCAACATTTGTTTGTAAGAATTTGAAGAAGCCACTAGTTGTTGGATCTGTATATAGACCCACTGACAACAATTATGAGTATGCAGAAAATCTACAGCATGTGGTTTTACATATAAGCAAAAAATAGCAAGACATGCTCTTTGGGTGGACCTCATGAAGAAAGGTAATGCTATACTCAACATGGGTAAGGGCACGCTCAATTATGAGGGTTACGAGATTACTTTAACTCTGATAAGATAGATGGTGCACCTATAGTTGCTCGTGTGACAGTTGCAAAGCGCCGTGTCGTCCCTCCTAACTCAGTAGCAAAAGTAGATTGTGTCATAACTACTGAGATGCCAGACTACTTTGTGGAGCTTTGTGAAGATGGTAAGGTTTTTGGTCCTAGGATAGTGCGCAATGCTGGCACTAAGCCGGTTATGTGTATTGTCAATGCAAGCGACAGGTACCAACTCCTTAGAAAAGGAAAAGAGGTGGGTAGGGCCTATCCCGATAAATTGATGGAGCATACCATCTGCTCTGTCGCCCCAAAAGATAAAGACACTCATTCGGATATCACGAGTGTTCAAATATATCGGACACTTGACAGCTGAACAACAAGTTGCATTAGCGTAGCTCTTAACCACCTATGAAGACGTGTTTGCTAAAGACGAATTCGACCTTGGTTCATTTAGCGACATTGAACATGGTATTGACACTGGTAATGCTAAGCCTATAAAGCAGCGTCTTCGTAGAACCCCCCTGCATCTGCTGAGGAAGAGGAGGCGCATCTGAAAAAAATGTTGCAAGCGTGATGGCAGCGTTAGGTGATGCATTGATTATGTTAATAATGTGACTGTCAAGGATGTCTTTCCCCTCCCTCTTGTTGATGATTGTCTAGACACACTCGCCGGAAACATTTGGTTTTCAAAGCTAAACGCTAATTCGGCCTAATGGCAAATGCCCATTAAGCCTGTGGACCGCAAAAAGACCGCTTTTCTTACAAAGTGGGACCTGTTTGAGCATGTTAAAATTGGCTTTGGCCTTTGTAATGTCCCAGCCACGTATGCTAGGGTTATGAACATGGTTTTGCGCGGTTTGACCTGGAAAACCGTTCTCGCCTTCCTAGATGACATCCTTGTGTTGGGGAATACCTTTGAAGATCACTTAGTAAATCCGAGTGATACATTGCAGTGTTTTAGACTTCATGGTCTGAAACTTAAACCAAAGAAATGTGAGTTCCTCCAACGGGATGTGGAGTTTATTGGCGGAAAAGTTAGCGGTGGTACCTTGGCTATGACTTCTGCTGGTTCTGCTGATACTGAAGCAGTTTCTAGATGGGCCGTTTCAGAGTGCTCAAAAGACGTTGAGCGCTTCATGGGTTTAGCTAACTATCACCTGAGCTTTATCAAGAATTTCTCAAAGTTAGGTGAACCACTTTACGCGGTTGTGGGAAAACATAAGTTCCAGTGGGGTGAAGAACAGCAAAATGAGTTTGATCTATTTAAGCAAGCATTTGTAAACCCTCTAGTCCTTGCTCTCCCTAAACAAACTGGAGAGTTTGTTCTAGATTGTGACGCATCAAACAACGCTATTGGCAAATGCAGAACGGCGCTGAACATGTTGTTGCTTACGGTAGTTATGCTCTAACAAAAGAGCAGCGAAGGTACAGCACCACGAGAAAAGAGCTGTTAGCAGTTGTAAGATTTACTCGGCAGTATAGACATTATTTGCTTGGAAGACCTTTTAAGGTCCGGACCGCCCACTCAAGATTGACTTGGTTGTTGAATTTCAAGGAACCACAAGGTCAGCTAGCTCGTTGGTTTGAGGAATTGGCTCAGTTCAACATGATCTTGGAGAAAAAAACACGGGGATGCGGATGCACTTTCTCGTATGCCACACCCTGGTCACTGCTATTCATATGTAGCAGGAGTTGCAGTTGAAGATCTGCCTTGTGGGGGGTGTAAGTATTGTGTGACGGCTGACAACCAATGGGGTTCATTTTCCCGGGAGGTAGATGTAGTCCCGATGGCAGCGCAGAAGGCTGAGGTTCGGGAAGGTCCCGCCTTCGAGAACCCAGTATCCGGGAGCGTCTGTCAGGGAGTGGGGGCTACAGCCGCATTGGATAGTACACAACGGGCACATAGTATCTCGTGGCCGGATGGCTCAATGATACAGAGTGAGATTGTGCACAGGGGATCAGCGAGTGCTCAATACATTACAGAGCAAAAACACCATGTCTGTGACAGCAGTGGCAAGCCGGTGGACCGCAAGTAGCTGTCTCTGAAGTAGCCGTTTCAGCTGAGCTTGATACTCAGGCTTCTCCGACAACAGTGCAGTCTAGTTCATTGGTTTCCAAGCCAGTGCCTAGTGTTGCAGATAGCAGGACATGCAATCCAGGGGGGCATGATGTTTTGATCGAAATCCTGAAAAAGGATGATGTTGTCAGTATTAATGTTTGCGGTCTGAGTGCAGACATTGAAGATAGAGCCATATGGGGATTTACTCTGAGTGATCTCCATGAGGCTCAGAGTGCAGATAATGATCTTGGCTACATAATTGAATGGTTAGTGAATTCATCTAGCCCAACTTAAAGAGTTCTTTTCCTGTCTAGTCCATGTACCAAATCATACTGGATAACTAAAGAGCAATTCCTGTTGATTGGGGGAGTCTTGTATCGCCAACAGGATGGGGGAGAAGAGAAGGTACTAGTGGTTCCAAAATCGCTTCAAAGTGGGGCCATTCGTTTGAACCATGACTTGCCTTCGGCAGGTCATCAAGATGTATCACGATATAAGTCCCGTATAAAAAGAGAAGTTCTTCTGGTACCGGATGGGTGCAGACATAACCAATTATGTTTCCACTTGTGCTGCTTGCAATTAGCAGAAAAAGTCAGAAACGTATGGTCATACTCCTATGAGGGAGTATCAAGCTAGTGCTCCAATGGAAAGAGTACACTTGGATATCATGGGTCCTTTACCAATGACGCCCAGGGGAAACCAGTATGTGCTTATGATGGTAGATCAATTTACTAAATGGTCAGAATGTGTTCCATTGCCATCACAAACAGCGGCAGTAACAGCTAAAGCAGCAGTTGACCAATTCTTTTCTAGGTTCGGGTATCCTTTACAGGTTTTCTCTGATCAGGGAAGTAATTTTGATTCCAAGCTTTTTACTTCATTTTGCGAGGTCCTTGAGATTCATAAGGCAAGAACGACACCTTATCGCCCCTCTGCTAAAGGTCAGGTAGAGCGATACAATCGTACCCTGATGGATGCAATAAGGTGTTACATTGGGGATTCGAAAGACCAATGGGACATTCATCTCCACAGATTGCAGGTGCACTACGTAGTGCTGTCAACCGTAGTACAGGGTTTACTGCAAACAAGCTCATGCTTGGCCGAGAAGTAAACACTCCTGCATATTTAATGTTCCCACATACATCATCCGCTAGGGTACCAGCAGACCAGTATGTGGCAACCTTAATGAAGAAAATTGAGGTAGCTCATGAGACAGCTCGTGGCAACTTCAATACGTCACTGAAACGTATGAAACGAGACTATGATGTCCGCGTTCTGCAGCGAGCATATGAGGTTGGTGACGTTGTTTATCTCTTAGACACGGCGTCTATCAAGGGTAAATGTCGAAAGCTCTCTCCACCGTGGAAGGGACCGGCTGTTATCATAAAGAAGATCTCAGCATCCCTTTACCGTGTCAATTTGCGGAAATCACTTTTATTGGTTAATCATGACCGGATAAAGCCATGCAGTGACCGATCCTTACCAGATTGGGTCCGTCAATGGCAGTCCAGTCCTCATGTAGATGACAGAGCAGAAGATACCTCACCATATTGTTTCTGCCGCCAACCATTGCAAGGCAGATTCATGATCCAGTGTGACGGGTGTGATGAGTGGTTTCATGGTGCCTGTGTCAACATTACAGCAACAGAGGCACTAGACATAGATGGCAATCGGTATCTTCACTGCTTTCAGATGACTGACTTTGGAGAAAGTTTGGAGCAAGCAGGGGAAAATAAGACCTTGGTAGCTAGTCGGAACCTAATAAGGGAACTAGGTCTCTCTGGGCTATCAACAGAGCTTCAAATGGCCCTGTTGCAGCAGCAGGTCGCCATTGCCAAGAGCCAGAACCAAAGACAGTGGTTGAGGACCGTGGCTGTAGAAGCTTGTGATCTGCAGTTTCAGTCAGACCAGTGGGTAGATGAGAATATTTGAAAGGTCCCCCACAAACAGAAGCCTGTCAGTGAGATGCCGGCTGGCCCCTCAAGGGATATTCGTGAACTTTGCAGAGGCTACACTTGAGCCAGAAAGTGCAGCAATAGAGATGGCGGAGGCAGAGGAGGAAGCTTTGTTGGCTGAGCCGTCGGAGGAAGCTCAAGAGCCGTTGCCGCCATCCCCGCGCCGAAGTCCACGCAGGAAGCCTGTAAGAAATGTCCCGGCTACAAGTCTACCGAATGTTGCCCCAAAGGTTGCTCCAAAGAAGAAATCTCCGCACAAAGTGCTGAAAGAGCCTGAGACAAGGCATCGTTCTTCTAGGGACTCGCGTCGTATCTCGGGTTCGAGTTCTCACCGTTCCTCTGGGGACTATTCCCGATCCAGGCAGCAACCTGCAAAGAGGCAGCGAACGCCCGAAATGCATCGGAGATCACCAGAAGGCCGGAGGCAGACTGGTCGTCAAAGGTCCTAACAGTCCAGATCACGGCCTATCGATTCCGGTACTAGGAGTCTAAGGCGCGTGAGTCCAGCTCAGCAGCCAGTCAGTAAGAAGCAGTGCGTTGGAAACATGTGCTGTGTGGCAGGATGCGGGGCAATCTCTTCAAGGGCCCATGCTTTTGAGGCTCATGTTCCAGGGATCTTCACGAAGAGCAGATCCTCACTGAAAAGGTGATCAAGCAGCGCCTTACTGCCCTGAATCTGCAGGCCATGCAGTTGAGTCACACCAAAGACCTGCAGTCGCTGGTTAATTTCATTGACCTAGCGGGCCAAATTAGGGCAGACGAGGTCCAAATCAACAACAGGAGCAAGGCCTCGGTACAGGCTCTCTGTAATGCCCTTGAAGTGCCTTGCCCGGAGGTACTTTCTCTGTCCCCTATTTCAACCCCTGGTTTATTGCTCCACTGGAGAGCTCAGATTGTCATCTGCAGTCTACTGAACCAGTCCAAAGCAAAGGACTTGAGAAGGGCCTTTCCAGGTATGGAGTGCTTGGAAATCCCCGTGGCATGGGACAGCCACTTCCATGCTGACCGTACAGCGGAAAGGGCTCAGATGGGGGTAGATGATTTACAGGCCCTTGTCGACTCGGCACCCTGTACCCCTTCACTCAAGGTCAAGGTAACCGGCGGAGTAGCGGTTTTCTGTGATATGAACAGTTACCCTACTCAGTTGGAGCTGGATCGACTACGTCAGCAAGTTGTCGTGGTAGATGTTGGTATCCACCCGAAACATGCTGCAAAATTAACGGAGGAGGGTTGGTCCGCTTTCGAGGCAGCATTGGCATTATCGGGTGTTTCCGCCTAGGGAAAAGTAGGCATTGCCTACACTTCACAGTCATCCGCATGGGGGAACCAACATGCTGTTCTCCATCGGGCCCTCGGGTATCTTTGCCCAGATCATGTCCTGGTTCTCCATAACAGGCGGGACAATTGCAATGCTGGTGATGACATGTTGCATCTTTTTATTCAGCTAAAAGGCTGCATCCCCACTGAGCAGAGGATCCACCTTCAGCGAAGTTTGCCGGAAGCCAGTATGCGGTGGACCAGTGGACTAGTCACTTTCCCGATATCCACTTTGGGTATACTACTTCATTCTTGAACGCCGGGGAAAATGTCATACAAGCTCTGCGAAACATGGATGAGTCACGTTTCCTCCTGGAGACTGACTCTCCATACTTCGGAAATGTGAAGGCAAACCACGCCACACCTGGACATCTGGGGAGTATTACCAGTGCTTTTCAAAAGTCCAAGATAGGCACCATGGCAGGATGTGTTTAAGACAGCCGATACCAATGGTAGGAGGCTGTATGCAGTATCCTGAAGTACAGGATTTGCTGCCTTCCTCTTCTATTAGGTGGGGGGGGGGGGGTGAAGAAGATGGGTTTACAAAATTGAGCCCATTACACCTAGTTGCAGTTGGTTACATCAAGTAGCCTCAACCAGAAGTGCTGGAAGTAAATATTTACTGATGAAGATATTTGTGTAGTCGTCAGTGGCTCGTTCAACTCCCTGGTTGGACCAGTCCTAGCAGTGATCTTGTCAGATCTTGATGACTTGATCAGCCTTCAACCAACCCCGGTGCCGTCCCAACAAAAGAAATATCCCAGCAAACATTTTATATCAGCCCGATGTCGGGCCGATATGGAACACTACATCGGCCCGACATCGGCATTTACATCGGGCCGATGTCGGATGTGCAACACGGCTCGACATCGGGCCGATGTCGGCATATTGTAAATAGCCGACATTGAGCCAGCATGATGCCGAGATCCTATTTCGTCCCTATTCTCATACAGCTGGATTGTCATGCTCAATTACAACAGAACATGATAGTTAAACACAAGATTTATCTTGGTTTGTCTTTAGAAAGAAACATATTAATGCGATGAAAACCTACCATAAACCTACAGGCATATTATATACTCACAAATTCCAACATGAGAAAATAAACTATTTGATCTTACAATTTTTTATTATCATTGCTTTAAATATTCAAACAACTGGGTTATCACAGAATGTGGTTAAACCCCTGAACAGTTTTATCGAAATGTACAAGTTATGATACACAGACATGCCATAATAAACATAGACTGTCACTGTATAAATAAACAAACAAAATAAGACTTGAAATAATAGTTATTTCATTGAACAATACTTAAGGTAAAGCTCCTGCATTAAACATTAAGGGTTTTTCACATAAGATTGTTCTTTTCATCCTGGTGTTCCAAAGATGCACTCAGACATCTGCGCCTGCCTCATATCCCTCTTTATTTCCTTTTCACCATCTCCGTCCGATGCTGTCCTCATTCAGGCGGCATATGTCTCTCGTACCTCTCGCGTGAGAAACGACGGAATTTCACGACAGCCTCTGGAATAAGTGCTTGTACTATTAATACAGAGGTAGAGATAAGTTTTTTCAGGATATGGGTATTTACAAAGAATTGGATATTCTCCATTTTTAATTGGGTTTTTGTTAAATGTGAATTATTTTTTTCTGTTGTTTGTATAAAATTTGCCTTCATCCCTTCGTATATTTCTGGGCAATCATATACTGGAACTATGCTTGAAAACAAAGGTTAAGAACGGTATATACCTGTAGATATGGTGCAACTGTTGGGGGATCTTGTAGTTACTGTTGTGATGCTTGCAGAACAGTCCTGTCATTGCCACTGCCACATTAATAGGCCTTGGTGATGTTGTCACTGACATTTATTCATCATCATTTGATTAAAACACTCTTCCTCTGAAAATGCATCACATTTTGTTACAGTAACAAATGCATTAATCGGTTATCCTAATCATTTCTCCCCTTTAGGTAAATTTAAAGGTTGGCATAGTCAACTTGCTTTTTCTTAAGTGTGAAATAGCCTAAATCACCTACTTTTCCACTCTTAATTCATGAACAGAATGATGTATCATAAATTAATTTGCTTCACAAAAATTACATAAATGCAGACACACCATCCTGACAGACTGAAGGTTAGTTACATAGCGACGTAAATACATACCTCCCCTATGATCGCCTTTATTACTCATTTTCAGAATCTCAATTTGCAGTTGTCGGCTCTCTGCAACTTCTATCTTTCCACATTAGACGATACTGTAAAATAAAATAATTGATTACAAAATGTTTGTATTTTAAATTTGTCTACAATGGAAGCAGATAAATTAATTGTTCAAACCCAACTAAATCATCAATGTAATACTTTGCTTTTGTGTGCACATGACTTAGCATTCTACCTTAATGTTGATTTTAATCAAACTGATAAAACAACAAAGAGAACTAGTCACGAAAATATATTACACGAATTTCTTTTCAACATATTTACTCGAAATAAATGTATTTATTACTTTCGAGAATAAAACTAAATATAAAAAGAATAGAACTATATACATGCTTTATATTCACGCGCTCAACAACGATTCAAACAGTATTTACCATTGATTAAAACCAAAAATATGATTTGACTTTCAACTTCTCTTTGAAATGGCACAAATACCGCAGTGAATATTAAACTGAATAATTTCGTTGATAATAATCAAATAAACATGAACTGAATCTTTTAATTACAGAATTTATTAAAAATAACCTTATAAACTTAAATTGGTTTTATTATGTAATGATAATGAATTTAAATATTTATTAATCGCAAGGGGAATGAACTGCTAGTGAAAGTTGCAACAAATGCATTGCTCACCCTTGAAGCAATACTACGTTTACATCGGGCCAATAACGGCCCGATGTTGACATATTTATAAGACATTTTCGTCCATAAAAAATAAAAGCTATTGTTTATGCAATTATTTTTAAACATTCAATTCTAAACCGTATAGAACCATTACGCATATAATGTTCCAGTCAATATGCCCATATCGGCCCGATATGGTGATATTTGCTGTGATAGTGTAGAGTGTAGTGCGATAGCACTCTTTGGCCTGTCTACTCATGAAGTGCGACGCCACTGGTGCGCGCGCAGATCTCGGGGAGTTCGCGACCAGCTGTTGAAGAAGAAAGACGTTCTTGTAAACTGCTAAATAAAAGATCTCACGTGTTCATTCCTAAGACTAAATGGTAAGCTAGGTTTGGTATACAATAATAGGGAATACTTAACGATTAAAAATTAGTGGAATTTACACTTTCGTGCGACTTTCACAACTACTTGAACTAGGACAGGTCACAGGGTAGTCCACTTCAAACAGCCACTTCAGAGTCTTTGACGATTTTTCAATTTGGCGACTCTACGCGTCCATATCCCACTTGTTGTTTTCCTAGCCAAGAATGACAGATCCCAGCGCTAAGTATATCGTAAAAATTAAATACAGTATGGATTTTGATAAACGACAGTGCGGATTTAGGCAGGTGCGTGTTTACACAATTACGTCATTGATATCTGTGTAAAACACAGCGAACAAAAATGCTGGTTTGTAAAACCTTGGAAGAGGCTTTAAGGAAAATCCAGGAGCTGGAAATGCAAGATAATTTGTGCCTGACTCTAGTACGAATTTTGGGAAGACGGTATTAAATATTTCAATAATTGTATGCATTATTTAACTATTGATGCTTGCAAATCATTTTTTCAGGAAAGCACATTCATTTTACTGATTAAGGTGTACACTGACAGGTTAAAACACTGTTTTTTTGCTTTAAAAACATTTCAAAAGCAGTATATAGATATATAATAATAAATGACCATATAATTGTCTAATTACTTGAGTAGTCGTTCTAAATTGCCATCCAGCCTTTTTTTAATGTTGGTTAGCCTGGACTAGGCAACCCAAAAAAAAGCCTGGACGGCATTTTAGAATGAATAATTACTTGAGACCATAGATGCTCGACCGGTTCTAAAGCAGTGTAATTAAACAAATGACGATTGGCTTTATACTGGTAGTCATAGCTGGCAGACGCGTACCCTGGCATACGCCAGTACGCCAATGCGTACACTTCGTCAGAAAAAAGCGAAAAAATAAAAGTTCCAAAAATGCAATAGTGTAATACCTAAATTACGCAAAAAAGGTGATCACGATGTAGATCTCAACTTAAGTTATACACGCGTTATTTTCCCACAACCTGCCAAATCGGTGTGGATCCTGTTGACCTCCTGGTGTTTACAAGGCGGGACTTTTAAAAATGATTGAACAGACATTTAATTCGCCTTACGGTGATATTTTCGGGCAAAAACTAGACGACAGTGAGAAGAAAGAGCTATTAACCGCAACTTGGAACAACGTTCACCAGTATAAGTTCCCTTCCAGGTCAGTACTATATAATGTTATGATATATTTTACATGGTTTATTAAAACATCTTTATCGAAATTCTTCTCTTAGCTTATCCACAACCGTTTATTTACTATCTCGGCTCGAGGAGTAGATTCGTCATCGCAGAGTCATTTTTAGTATGACGTCATTTAACTGATATCATTAACTCACATCACAGCTGGGAAAGCCCACAGTGACGCGACACTCATTGTTATAGAATAGCAGTCCAATGTCGACAGTGAGATTGGAAGGTTCCTTCTATCAATAATTTGCATGGAAACATAAATTGATGTAAAATCAAGGATCACATATATGTATGATATTTTTATGAAACAATGCAATGATTATGTAAATAATAAATAAAAACAACTGGGCTTTCAGTGTAATAGTTTATTAATATTACATCAATTTATATCAACAGAGTGGTTTTTAGAACTGGTATGTATTTAAGAGATGCTTTCAATTTACTATAAGAAAACGCAAGCATAATGTATTGGCAAGGCTACCCCCCCCCCCCCCCCATTAAAATAGATACAACACATTTAAATAAGAAATGTCATCAACCTAGCATAAGATGCAATAGTCATGTCTGACACCGTTTAAATCCTTGTTTCATATACGATCACAATATGTCTAATATAATGAGAAAATGTGATCTGTTCACGTCATAGCAATTTTTTGCATGCGCAATTGTTCGTCTCCCTTATTTCTAAAAGTCATATATTTCTAAAATTCATATATTCAATTACGTGTTGATCACTCAAATTCGGTTTTGTTTTTTTGCGTCATTCTATAATTGTCTGTCTTCGTAACTCATCGGTGTAGTAAGTTAAACTTTCGTATGAAACATCTTTGGTTCATGTGAAAACAGCTGTCAAAGTACAGATTCACGATCTCGTCAATTTTATGTCGAAAATCGTTCATTTTATGGACAGTTAATCACCCTTCAAATTATGCTATGGAGGGCACAAATACCGAACACTTGAAAAGCGAAAATACATGGTCATACAATTATAATTAAAAAGTATGCTATATTAAATAAACATTTAGCTGCAAAGTGATTTATTGTTTCCGAAATGTTTTCAAAACATTCGCTTCAGATGTAAAGCGTGATTTCTATTTATAAATATCTTGAATGCAGGTCAACATAACTGCAAAACCTAAAGATGCACGTGCGCCCTCTGACGTCATTCCCCCATGTGCTACATTTTGATCTTTAAGCGTATAAACATTGAATGGCATTTTTTAGAAAAATACTTAACAAAACAAGATGAAACTTCGCAAGTGTGACCAAGGCAAGCCTCTGTATTGATCTAGATCATCGAATAATCGATCACGGTAATCAAACGCGTGTTTTAGCCGGTGTTCGGGATTTGTGCCCTGTTCGGAAATGTACCGTCAACCAGTATTGATATCAAGTTATATGAAACGAGTTCGGGAAAAGGTTAATAAACGAGCATCTGGCGGGTTTAATAACATTTTCCAGAACGAGTTTTAATAAAACTTATATCAATTGACAACGAGTGTAAAATTCTTTTTATCACATGACAAAACAAACACATACAACATAAACTATCGTCATCATTACAGCTAAACGCGCCGTCGTGCATGCTACCTTTAACTACGTCAATATGTATGCGCGATGACGTCAACGTCATCTTATATTAAACGTGTTACGTATAAGAAAAACGAACGTATAAGAAATACGAACTCGTTATACTATAAACCCGGAGATAAGCGACGTCATGTGATAAAATACATTGCTGGTAACCCAAATCATAATATTGTAATGTAAAAAGCTAAATCAAGATGACAGGGCTCATCATAACTTCTCTGATCATGGTGATTTCAACACGATTACGACTCGAGTAACTTTGTAAAGGTCGGACCATGTCTGACTTTTACTTTGCCCATCTCAAGCTAAGATTCTTGCTCAATCTAAAATAAAAATCGAATTAATCCCTGAATTTCATTTACCGTTTGTTCTAGTCAAAGTATTGACTACCGGTGCATTTTATATGTTCTGACTTTAAGAAGTTCAGATTGAGCAAGCTCTCTGCTCAAGAAGTTAAGTAAACTGGAACCTTTTACTGTAAATTAAGACTTAAAACGAATTTGCTCAACTATATGGATTCCCTTTTTGTGTTTTAGATATGCACAAGGAAGATACAGCTCTCTTCAGGCTAAGTATTTTTCCACATACCAATGGCTGAGATACCCCGTAAAAGACAACGGGCTCTACTGTGCACCATGCCACGTTTTTTCTGGGCCAGATCCACGTAGTAAAGCTCTAGTAAAACATCAGCTGATGGACTGGAGCAATGTTGTAAAAGTAGTTGGAAACCACGATAAGTCAGAGGGTCACCTTTCTCAATGTGAGGCGACTGATAACTTCATTGCAGTCATGAGTGGCCAGAAGAAAGATATAGAGCGCTGTTTGTCCAGTCAATATAATTCCGTTGTTGAGAAAAATCGACAAATTCTAGTTAGTATTGTCGAGGCTATAATTTTCTGCGGCAAATAGAACATTCCACTGAGGGGACATGAAAACGAAAAGGGGAACTTCACTGCATTACTCAAATTCCAAGCAAAACACGACTCGGTTCTAAGAGAACACCTTGAGCATGGGGACCCAAGATCAGTGTACCTTTCACCAAAGATTCAGAACGAGTTAATAGGCATCTGTGGTAAACAAATATCCGATGAAATCGTGTCTGCCTGCAACAAGTCCCAATGTTTCGGGTTTATCGCCGACGAAGCCACAGATGCCAGCACGATGGTGCTTTAAGGTTTTACGATTCGTCAAAACATGAGCTTTGTGAAAAATTTCTTGGTTTCGGAGAGTGTCAGTCCATTAAAGGGGAAGCACTGGCGGATGCCTTTATTGCCAATCTGCTTGGCGCAAACGTACAGATTGAGAAAATGAGAGGTCAAGGGTATGATGGAGCGGCAAACATATCCGGAATTCACAAAGGGGTTCAAGCCAGGATTAGTGCCCGTATTCCAGGTGCAGTATATACTCACTGCAAGGCACACAGCCTTAACCTGGCCATCATACATGCGTCGGAGGAGGTTTTTGCCAGAAACTTGATGTCCGTAGTACAGACGATGGCGTTCGCCTTCAATTAGTCGGCAAAGAGATTGCTTCATTTCAAAGAAAACCTCAACAATGACAACGTGTGCCGTGAAGAAATGGAAAGGCGAACGAAGTTGCAGTCCTTGTGCGAGACTAGGTGGGCCGCCAGATCCGACGCCTTGCATACATTCCTCTGTTCTTACAGGTAATCTTTGCTAATATTGTTATTAGCCGCATTAAACAAACACACACACTTAGTGAGGTAATTGCTGAGTGTTGGTCACACTCATTCTTAATACTCGTAAATTACGATTTAAAATCTATATGAAGAACAGGGGAGATATTTTTCAAACTGTGCTGAGCCGCCAACTGATCTGTTTCTTCACTGTTCGCAAATTTCCGAAATTAGTTTTTCATATGACATAACCCATATATACTTTTGAATTAAAAATAGATATGTCATCATAGCTGCTTATCTCTTACCAATGTATGAGCTCATCTCTTAAAACTGTTATTAAGGAACAATGAGGAATAAATTACATGGTTATTCTGTCGCTGACATATTTTAAGGTTGCGGTCGGGACTAGTTTTAGATACAATATTTTAACGAAAATAAATGATGGGATGTATAAATAAACTTTGACTATTCAGAAACGTCGAGGAATAAATTAACTTGACCATTCCGAAATGGTTAACGCGGGAATAAAAGTGGTTGAAAACTAGTGCAGTCCCAGATCAGACGCCACCTTTTATGGCGGTGTCTGGTCTGTGACTGCACCTTTCCAAATGCGCATTTCAGCAACTTCGGTGGCGAAAGGGTTAAGCAGGCTGATCTCGGTCTTCATAGCGTAGGGCTTGTTATTGCGTTTAAAGTCGTGCTTAACAGGATACGCATTATTGTGTTTATGCCATCTACAGATGTTTAATAGTCAATACAATTATAGTTCATTTTTAATTATAGATCAAATTTTCTAGTATCACTAACCAACCAATTAACTGAAATATTTTTGAAAGCTGCGAAACCAAAAACGAAACCATATCCACATTAGTGTTTCAACACAAGCTACATCGTGAATATATGTTTATGGTAAAACTTTTTTTTTCAGAACTGTGGTAGACAAGGAAAACTATCTAGCAGAAAGGGCGACAACAAACTAAACGGCAAAGGCGTCAAACTTCTAGTGAATGGGTTTAAACGATTATTGGCGCCGCACTGAAGTGCGCGCCTATTATGGAATGGGAATTTATTTTAGTTAGTGGTAGGAGCGGTTTTTAAGTTGGTTGACAGTTGGGTTTTACTGTTATTTTATAATGATTAAAAAATGCAAATGCGTGGCGATTGCATGGATGTTAAAAATGCTTGTTATGGTTGAATAGATAGTCTTCAATTTATCTTCAAAACATTATTTCGGAAGAACGACAAAAAAGTTTTTATAACTGTTCCCCATTCGTTTACGTTTTCCGATTGGTTACCTGAAATATCTGAAATATCATGTGCCGGAAATGTAAAATGTGTGGACCGGTAATTATGTGAATGGGAATAATTATGTTTTATGTTGTTTTGTTATGTTTACTGCATTGATTAACCATGAGGTAATCTTTTTTTCTTTAATCTAATCGATATTGGAATTAAATGTTCACCTAACTTTATTTGTTAATGTGTTGAAGGTGACATTAGTAAAATTTTATTACGATTGTCCCCGAGTTGTAACACATACCGGATGTTGCTATTTTTAGAACCAGAAGGTATTTTCCCGCTATTCATAGGTCAATAATGGAATTTCTACATCGTAGCAGTTGGAAACTCGGGTGATGATTTTATCATGAATATACGTTTAAAATAAGTAAACACTCAAAGTGCACATTGACAGTTGATTACGATACACCTAACAATTTGAGTCATTGCAGTAAAACATGGATTATAAGTGAATTATACGCGTAAGAAAAGATTTTCTGTCGAAAAAACGAATGTCAACAATCGGCATGGAACTGGGATATTCGTATCAAAGGGCTATGTATGTAAGTATCTTTGAGTAGTTTTGTACGTTGATGTGTTCAAAAATGTTTTTGTTTTTTATTGGATCTTTGGAATTCTTAAATCATTTTTATTTGCTAAATGTTAAGACAGCGTGTTTATATTTTACATACATGTACTATAATTATATATTATTATAAATATACATGTTACATCTACTTATGCACCAGTCAATTGTAACCACGCCCCCCCCCAGGTCGGGGGTATACCGGGGATAGCGGGGGAAAAGGACCGTGTTTTTACCTTCGAGGTGTCCCCACAGTGCCGGGTGAATGCGGTGGTGGGGCATGGTTACTTTGACTTTCGGTCCAGCCAACCCCAGGTAAAATCCTCGTCCTGCGAGGACGAACTGATGGTCAAATCCCTGCCATATGCCCCCGCACCCCAGGGAGCCTAGGTAAGGCATATTCCCCGCTATATTTTGCTCGAAGACAAAACCACCGCATTCACCCGGCACTGCAGGGCCACCTGAAAGGTAAAAACACAGCCCGTTTCCCTGGCTATCCCCGGACCTGGGGGGCCATGGTTACAATTGACTGGTGCATTATGTACATGTTTCATATTTTTAAACTTATGCACATTATTTATGTATATGATATGAGTATGTAATCTTTTATTTGATTGTTTTATCTTAGAAAAATATTAGACTTAAAATTTGGTTTAAAAATGATGTGTTTTGGTATGTGACCTATTTTTAAAATACCATGATACATGAACATATCCATTATTTGCTTACAAACTGCATATTTTCAAAATAAACCTGTAAGAAAAGACATACATGGTTTCGGGCTGGAAGCCACGACAGCTTTGACACTAGCGACATTCATTTGCTTGGTGTAGGTCTCGTTAAAACCCCGTACTGTTGTGAATCATTATCAACCATATGCACAACTACATATTTGTGCTTACCAATTTACTCTTGGCTAAAACGGATATTAGTGCAGAATGTATAATTGGTACATGTGCATTTGTCTTTCACAGTTGTAGTTTCTGCCGGTTGATAATCAGAAGTTTAGTTTCTTTCAGGTAGGAAAATGACTGAATATTACTAAGTCAACAAATTGGGGTTATGAAGAATTCAAGCCTGCATCAAATACTATGTTAGATCATTGAGACAGATTTGACATCCATGTCATCCACAAGGCAGTCACATCTGATAGAGATGATGTGAGTATTTCATATAAAACATATTTCAGTTGGTGTTTGTTGCTTTATAAACTCACTGTATTCAATAATCAAGTGGTGGTGGTGGTGATGGTGGTGGTGATGACAATGATGATGATGATGATGATGATGATGATGATGATGATGATGAATTTTATTGATAAATTTAGTAATTTTCTTTATATATTATCTACATGTATGTATCAGCTTGTTGTTGTTTTTTTAAATAATGCCGAGAAATATTAAACTGTTTATATTTTATTTTGTATATGTATGGCAGTATTATTATCTATACTAATAAGTTAGAAAAGCTTTTAAATTACATTTTTTTTCCTTTACACCACTAAACATTCTAGATGGGTAAAGAACCTGAAGGGGCATAAAAACCAAATCAGCATTGACTCAGCATTGAGTGTTTATCATCTGTGCACACACTACAAGTACAAACGCATGGGAACAGACCAAACTTCAAATGTTGAAGAGTGAAGACTTATTGTGAAAAATTCTAAATGTAAGAATACCATTGACAAAATAAAACAAATAGACATCGATTACCTACAGAGACTGTTTACATGTTATAATATTAAAAAGACAAATTAGTTGAGAACTTTCACTCTGATATTTTTGGAGGGGCATTACCGCCTACATGTACATAGTGTTCTTGTTTCTTTACATATTTTAATTTGAAAGTACATTTATTGTTTTTAAATCTGAATTCTGAGTTAGTATCATATGTAAAATTCATTTATTTGAATGATTACATTTTATGAATAAGTCCAATAAAGCTTTATCAATTTTTACAAGAAAAGGGTTGATTTTTAAGCATTTTTTAGCTATAAAAATGTATGGTTACATGACAGTATGTATATTTTCTTCAAAATTGAACGGTAAACTATCATAAATTGTCTTTTAAATTGTTCATGAGACATCATAGAAAATATTTAAAATGATTTCAGCAGGTTGTCTTATTATTAGTTATTTTTTATGAATTTATAAAACTCCTTTATATTTTCAAACATCGAAATACTGCTCTGTTCAGAAGACTCACAAGATCAATCAAAATGATTTTTTTGCATGTGTATCAATAATGCTGTTCGGTTGAACTTATGTTTTCTGTTAACTGAAGTTTATTTCACCAGAAACTGTTGTGTTTATTTCATAAGCTCTGATAATGTGAAACAAACATCAAATATAGACAAAATATTTACATTTCGCTCTTTGTAGCCCTTGGAGTTTGGGGTTGGGTGTAATGAAACTTAAATAACTTTAATTCACGGTAAAATATCTTTAAAATTTGGATAAAAGTCCCATAGTGTACCTTGATAATAACTATATTGTCGGTGAAAGCTTTTATTAAAGTGTGTATAACTTAAATACCTTAATTCAGTTTAAATAATTATGGCCTTCAATAATTTTTGTTTTCAAATAGATTTCCTGTTATATTGAGCTTTGTCAATTTTGTTGTTGTTTTGTATTATGTACAATTACTACATCTATTTCCTAACTTAAATTTTTTGTCTCATTTGTCAAATTGAATTGGTACATATTTCATATAAAGTGAAAAAACACACACTATTTTTAAAGATGCACTCTTACTCCCAAACAAGACTTAATTATTATTAATTAATATTATTGCTTTGATTTTTCAAAATGGGTTGATAGATGTCAACAACAATGTTTCTAATGAAGGATTTTGAGTTCAATTTGCTAATAAGAATGAACATGAAACATGGTATTTCTGCCTTGTGATACTATAGAAGACCACAGTAAATCTTTTAGCAATCACCAATCATTTAATATTTGTCATGCTTTCTGCTATTATAAACAGAGTCACAAGCTTGTTTTAAATCAGTAAACAATATTTCAGTAAATACATTATTTAGTAAGTAGTTATTGTTTTATCAGTCAATTTGATGTGTGTTATAAATACAATTATATGCAGGGCTTCCATTAAAGGAAGTATATTACTCCTTAGAAATGGGTTAAAACTTTCAAAATTGATTTCTAGAAAGTACAAAAACTTCCATAATTTTGAAGAAAACCACCAAGGTAGAAAGCTTGGAAGTTCAAAATATTCAAACCTTGTGTCAATATTACTTCTATGGTCACAATTTCAATCAGTCTTATGATAAAATAAAATTTTATTATAATATAAGTCTTTGAATTTGGCAAGTTAAAGTTACAAATTACTTGATTTTTAACATTCTAATTGAAAAATAGTGGAAAAATATATTGTATTCGGGAGATTTTAACTTCCACATTTCAGTGTAAAACTTCCAAAATTTATGGACAGGAAGTTTATACTTCCAGTTTCAAATTCTTAATGGAAGCCCTGTTATATGTATTGATTTCAAATAAGAGTTTCACTTTAAAGATGCTCATTTATAGATAATGAACAGACACACAAAAACTAGACACATTTGATACTAATTGTATGAATGATTATTGTTTAGGTGACCTCTGATTTGTTTTGGAGATATTCATAATTGTATGTTATTCTTTGTTGTCTTCAGTTTCTTATACATTTAAGGATTTTTATAATTGCTTTTTTGGTATATATTAATTTAATGCAAATGAAAACACACTTTAAAGTAGACACATTTGATACTAATTATATAAATGATTATTGTTTACATGTACTCTGATTTGTTATGAAGATATTCATAAAGGGGTGTTCTTCATGTTATTATACATTTTGGACTTGATTTAGTATTGCCTTTCTTGTATATATTCATTTAATACACAAAGAAATTATTTTAAGTGTTCAGTATCCCTTTCACACATTGTTTACTGTTATTTTGTGCATATTTGGCCTATTTATGCTTATATGTGCATTGTTGTATTTCAAAACCTTTGTGAAAAATAGAAACAGTATTATTTCTTTCATGCATAGTCTGATACATATTCAGTTTGTATGCATTATTTTTATCATATTTTAAAAATTTGCCATTGTCCTATAAGACACATGCTATTTTTGTGTTAATATCAGTATGAACTAAAAACATCCATTTTCAACTCTTCTTTACCATGTAAATGAAGAAGTTAACATAATAACTCCATTGACCAGTTTTTATGCAATTTGTCCAATTTCATACATTTTAGTATTATTAAACAGCTAAAAACAAGGCATGTTATGTTATAAATGCATTTCATCTAGTAAACAATGTTCTCTTTTTATATAACAGTTCAATAATTATGTTCTATTTATGTTTGTAACTTTCATATGAAATGATAATGTTTATTTAAGTACTACAAACATGGTTATTTCATGTCACTTTTTCATGATGAATTCCCCATATAATCAAGAAACTTATTCTTCCCTTCAAGTTGTCATTCCAGCATGGTGACTTTGCCCCCTCCCCCTAAATGATTAGAACTGCAGTGTACAATAACAATAACTCTATTTCAGCGAATTGCAGGAGTTATTCCCTTTGTTCCTTTTCCTGTCCGTAGCATAACAAGAAAACTACTTTTTGGAATTTCATTAAACATCATTCAATGGTAAAGCACAACAAGAGGAAGTGCAGTGCACAATGACTATAGCTGTATTTCAGCTAATTACAGAATTATTGCCCTTTGCCTCTTTTTCTTGACCAGAGCATTACTTTCAAAATACTCATGGTATTGAAGCGCACAGATTCTGTCGTGTTCATTAATGTACCACACCCATAATGAAATGTTCAACTTGAAACTCTACAATTTCAATGCTTTAGCCTATGTTGTTAAGCAGAATACTACAAATATTTTGAGAATTTCATGGATGCGGTTCGATGCATTGTAATATGCTTGTTGGCCTTGACATTCCTTGTTTTCAACATATAACAAATGCATAAACTATTAAACGGCGCCCTTTGATGCTTTGCATCAATGGTCTTTCTTGTATACTTTTTAAAGGCCTACCAGTTATAGTTTTATGCGCAGCGCAGCAGGAACCACCGTTTGCTATGTGCGACCAGGGTATTCACGTTGCACCGCCTTTCTGTGTCGTCTGGTCTTGATCTGATTGGGTGGCTGTTTGTTTTGCATGTGGTGTGCCCTGCAAGACCTTCAATCTACTACTCTTATCTTCGATTTGAGAACAATTCACGGAACATGTGTGATAACAAAAAACGAAGTGAATTCGTACGCACCGCATTTCATACACAAAACTGTTTAGGTAATAACAATAATCCGTCACTCGTTTTCTTTGGAGATCCAGATTTCTTAAGTTCGTCTCGAGAAAGACATTTATTAACCTCGCAAATTGTCTCGGTTAATAGCTGTTAATTTCTAGACCCATTTAAGAAATGTTGATCTCCAAAGAAAACCCATGACGGATCGTATATTTCTCAAATAGTTTTAATAAGCATTTACACAGCTTTTGACACAAGGTGTCATTTTGTTCATCTAGTAGATATTCAGAGCTGCCATTTTCTACAGCTATGAAATATGCGTTTACGGTTGTTTTTGTGTAGTACATCCTGTATATATTCCTGTTTAGACTGATCGTAACGATGCCGACGTATGGGATGCGCTTTACGACAAGTCAGTATCAACTGCACACGACGTCGATGTAGAGACGTCGGTCCAACGATTTGGACGTCAAGTTCACAGACCGAACGCCCCAGCAGAGACCCCTTCCCAGTACTGGAAGACAAACATGTACTTGCCGTTCGTAGACCATTTGCTTGTTGATCTAGACGCACGGCTGTTGAAAGGCAATGGACGGTACAAGGCACAGCATCTGCTGCCTCCAAAGGTAGTGTAATCAAGGAATAAAACGAATAGTTTAAGCTGCAATGCACCAATCATAAAACTACATTGGTAATACCATGTAGGTTTTAACCCGTTCACTGCCTTACCCCGAGTATCGTTATATATTCAAACAACTTAGATCCGAATGAGACGCCGAGTAGCGTCTCATTTGGATTCAAGTTGTTTGACATTTTCACAATGATATTACCAAAAGGTCGAGGGAGTGTGAGAAAACAAAATCGGAAGCTGAAAAAATATCGCGCATGTACACGACTTGCCTGCCAGTGAACGGGTTAATATCTGAATACATTAATACTGTATGTGAGCTGATTCATCACGAGAGTTTTTACCAAATAATCGTGTAGCATTTATATAAAGATATTAAAATTAAATAATTATTTATCGTTTCCACAATAATAAGAAAATCCTAATGAAACAAATGAAACCCTTTCATCTAATAAGCACCTGATCATTGGCCGCATATATTTAAATGGCATAAGTGCGAAAATACAATAAAGATTTATTTGCAGGTCGACGGTCTCACCCATGCCGTAACGATAGAAATATTCCAGGAGTTCAAGTTAGACCTGCCAGATGACGAGCCGACTTTCGAGCGAGAGTGTCAACGTTGGACAGCGAAGTGGACTGTAACTTCACCTGCTCCCTACTCAACCCTGGAAAAAGCATTGGACGTAGCTACTGAGGCAACGTATCCTAACATAAGGATCTGCCTCATGGTTCTGTTGTGTATGCCAGTAACAACGGCCACGGCTGAGCGCTCATTTTCGACAATGCGTCGAGTCAAAACGTATTTGAGGAGTACCATGACAACTGAGCGAATGTCAGGCCTGGGTTTGATGAACATTTACAGCGAACGCAATATCAACGCCGAACATGTCGTTGACATATTTGCAAGAAAAAAGGATCGTCGCCTGGCTCTTTTATTCAGAATTTAATAACCCGTTATGCACAGTGCCATATTTAGGGAATAGATCCGCTAAAGACAGGTTGACTGTATCTTATTCTTAGACGGTCATTAACAAACAGTATTGAAGATTATTAATGACAGCTGGTGGCTTAATGTCAAAAGAAACTATTCTAGAACGCTCTTATAAAAGCGTTCTGCATTAATTGAACACCTTTGTCAAAGACCACACTGTCCTAGTTTTTGGTTTTGACTGGTCGCTTAAAACTGGTTTGACTGTATTTCTTCCTAATATCCTACCGATAACTATTATGTAACATGTTGTTGAAGTCTAGGTAATATATTGCATTCGCTTCTTCAGTTTAAGATTTTTTTAACTTTTTTTGCTTTTAAATTTAGTCCAATTTAGTCCAATCAAAACACTCATACTTAACAATTAAGAAAAACATAATCTTAAGAAGCTACTGGAATATGAGCTTATCAGAAGAGTAAGAAATAACTGATCCGATTACGATAGTTGTATGCCTGAGTGATAAATTGCATGTAAACGCCACAGCAAAGCACATTAAGAGGTGCGTTTATTTATCATGTTTACAAATCGTCAGGTGTGCATGAATACAAGTTCGATGATAGGCTGATTGTTATCATCATTTTAGTCCCGTGAAAGAACAGATATTTTCCCCTACATTTTAAAAGTAAAATAATTAAGTATAGATCTATTTGTGTTAAGTTAAAATATTTTATTAACTTATCTAGATACTGTACGTTAAGCATAGCATGGAGACAGTTTCAGTCTCCGCATGTGGTTAAATATACCGGTGAGGTGCGCAAGCCTTTCTGGTCAACGCAATATATCAATTATTCAGCGGATTGGATGTTAAATAGAGACGCCACCCATCACCCCAGATCTTTTTGTTTATTTAAATCAAATACAAGTATTGATTTTTGGAAAAAATAATAAAAAAATATCGGGACTAACAATGTTAATTAAGGTAAATATTCATCTATTTGTATGCTTTTATACGTGCCAAAAGGCCCCTAGATAGCACCAAATGCGATGTTGGATTTCAAAATTTTCCGGGGGAACCCCCCTAGACTGTGCGTATCCTAGATTTTTCGCCCCTAAAGCACTGTAGTTTATCAAATGACCATGTATCTTTATACAGGTAGTCATAGCTCGGGTACACGTTCTAAAACCACTGTAGTTTATCAAATGACCATATATCTTTATTCTGGTGATCATAGCTGGGGGACACGTTCTAAGGCACTGTAGTTTATCAAATGACCATATATCTTTATACTGGTGATCATAGCTGGGGGACACGTTCTAAAGCACTGTAGTTTATCAAATGACCATATATCTTTATACAGGTAGTCATAGCTTGGGGACACGTTCTAAAGCACTGTAGTTTATCAAATGAACATATATCTTTATAAAGGTAGTCAAAGCTCGGGTACACGTTCTAAAGCACTGTAGTTTATCAGATGACCATATATCTTTATACTGGTAGTAATAGCTTTGGGACACGTTCTAAAGCACTGTAGTTTATCAAATGACCATATATCTCCATACTGGTAGTCATAAATAGGGGACACGTTCTAAAGCACTGTAGTTTATCAAATGACCATATATTTTTATACTGGTAGTAATAGCTTTGGGACACGTTCTAAAGCACTGTAGTTTATCAAATGACCATATATCTTTATACTGGTAGTCAAAGCTGGGGGACACGTTCTAAAGCACTGTAGTTTATCAAATGACCATATATCTTTATAATGGTGACCAAAGCTCTGGGACACGTTCTAAAGCACTGTACTTTAACAGTTGACCATATATCTCCATACTGGTAGTCATAGCTGAGGGACACGTTCTAAAGCACCGTAGTTTATCAAATGACCATATATCTTTATACTGGTAGTCATAGCTGGGGGACATGTTCTAAAGCACTGCAGTTTATCAAATGACCATATATCTCTATACTAGTAATCATGGCTTTGGGATACGTTCTAAAGAACTTTAGTTTAACAGATGACTATATATACCCTGGTACATATCTATACATAACACTGGTTGATATGACAGGTAGTATATTGCCTTCAGGCGTGTTCTTATTCCACTGACCATACACATGTATATATTAGAGATTTTGACTGGACTTTACCTTAAAAGCTCTGGGTTTTTTTAATTAAATTATCTTACCATATATCTCTATAAAGGTGACTTTCTCATGCACTGTATGTCAATTGACAGATGTTCATTTTTTTTTAGATTTGGCCTAAAAAGACCTGTAGCAGTTAACAAGCTATTAGATGCACAATAGCACAAAATGACCACCACCACTATCACCATAAAGTGTGTGCTTGGTGTCTGTCTACAAGTGCTTGCTTCTGGAATGTTGAAGAACAAACTGTGTTGAAATACCAACTGGCAAGACTGTGCTTTGTGTTTGTAATTTTGTATGATAAGACATATATTGTTTCTGCCAGGCCTAAAGGAAATGTCTATGAACAAGTACAGGTCTATACACAAGTACAGGATTGAAATATAAACAATGATTTAAAGAGCATTGAGTTGATGAGTGAGAACAAAAATGATATACCCATGTACATTTACATGTTTAATAAATAATGCATCTCATACTCTGAATAATAATTCATTTTGCTATTAGGAGCTGGTCATGGACCTTTGCCGCCCTTCATCCAGAACCTTCCACAGCGATGTCAGATATATCGCTGCTTGGACCAACAGTTGACCACGCTGTTGAGTCCATGATATCAGTAGCAGCCATGAAAACATCTACAGAATGACATCTGCCTATTAATGGATACATTTTGCACCACTTCCATGTGTAAGAATAAAACTTTCCAAGTCCTCAGCATCAGCATTTCTGTATTTAAAACTAAATATAATTAAAAAAAAATATAGTTTTAAATAATTATATACAGACAAAGTTAATTATATCATTTGTTTCATAAATGTGTTTTTTTAGGGATGGCAACGAGTAGTAAAATTAATACCCGAGTACTCGAACAATCGTTCGATCGAGTACTCGATTACTCGGAAAAATTGAATATGTGTTGGCGAAGACAAGATTGTGTATACATGTGTCGTTAATGGCGTAAATTACGCGTTGGTTGTATTATTGGTCTGTTTTACCTTTAAAGTAAACTTTCATTACGCATTTTAACAAAAAACTATATAAAAAGAAAACAAATGTTGTTTCAGGCTTTTAATTTGTTTTATTCATTTCATTTTATATCGGGTAGTTGTTCCGAAGAATCCCGTATAACACGTCTATTATTTTAAACTACAGTATAAAGATATATGGTCATTTGATAAACTACAGTGCGCTTTAGAACGTGTCCCCCAGCTATGACTACCAGTATAAGGATATATGGTCATTTGATAAACTACAGTGCTTTAGAACGTGTTCCCCAGCAATTATCACTACTGGGTGAGTACCTAAATCGGAACAGTACCTAAATATGGAACACCCATTATAAAAGTGTTTTTCCGATCGAGATCAGTTTATTTACGATTTTAATCAATAAAGACGCTTGCTTCAGATACAAGTTCCAAAGAACACGATTGTCCAGTAAGTATTTCAAATAATGCAATCATTTAAAGTTCTTCATGTTCAAATGTCAATACATGGCACTCAGGGGAAAGACTTTATGCTTGCCACAATCACAGCATACTGGTACAGTCTATATTTTACTGAAATCATCAACTTTTACTGACAAAAATGACAAAAAAAGACAAGCTGGAAATAACATGAATTATTAATCTACTTAAACAAAACATGGAGCAATAATTTTAAAAGAATACATAAAAATAAATAACAGATTAATACTGTTCCATATTTAGGTAATCCGAGGACGAAAATGGCAGTCCTTGATTGTGCGGCTAATAGAGTACTTTTCATGCAGATTGGTAGTATCTTGAAAAATGCAATTTATATCAACCTATTGGTCTTGAATCCTAGTGTGCTGATGGAAAATTTTGTAGTTGTGGTGCAAGTCCAACTAAATATATTTCCCAAATAGTGTCGAAAGTGTTCCGATTTAGGTACTCACCCAGTACAGTCATATGATTTACAGTCAAAATACTTCAAAACGTAATGGATGTCTTAAATTTCAGTGTCAAAGTTGGATGCTTTTCATGATAAACATAAATATAGGCTTGATAGGTATTAAAATTCAAACAATGGACCTTTGTTTACACCTTCTAAAATACTAGCCACACTAATGCGAGTATATGGAACTTTCTCCTATTCAAAAATCGTTAAAGACTCAGAAGCGGCTGTTTAAATGGAGTACTAAATTATTAGCTAAATCTAAATCAAAAATAAAGTACAGTGTAGATCTTCCTAAGGCTTTATTTCTTAATTGTTTGATTTACCCTAATTAATCATAAAATAATCATGGGAAAATGTGGCAACTACTTACATTATTATTTTATATAAACACAATCAAAGTTGAGTTCATTTTGACAAGAGAAATTTATGATAAACATTGTCAACCTTAAAGCATTGTCAACCTTAATACTTTGCTGCAAAGGCAAATGTAATGTCTAGTTTCTATTTACACAGATATCTAAGACGTAAATAGACCATCTAAGCACCTGCTGAAATCCGCACTGTCGTTTATCTGGCAATACTTCAATCCGTACTGTACTGGTATGTTTCCCCGCAGACGAATCGCGGGCACTCGATTTTGGCAGAGACCAAGGTAAGCACTTGAGGATAAACTTATTCATTTGAAGAGTTTTAGTGTTTCGTTGGATTAAAACAATAATTGGGTAAGCTCCCTTAGTTCGGTTGCTAAGGAAAGAAAATGGCTGAGTACACCGGCGGTTCAAGACCACCACGACTAAACAACAAAAAAAGACGAAGACAAAATAAAAGTCCATCCAATTCGGTTTTGTTTGTTAACACACCTAATTCAGGCATTTACACAGTTTGGCACTTGGATTAATGAAGTGTATTGT
The DNA here is from genome assembly GCF_026914265.1 of Mya arenaria. NCBI lineage: Eukaryota > Metazoa > Mollusca > Bivalvia > Myida > Myidae > Mya > Mya arenaria. The sequence goes on from NC_069138.1 coordinate 17,950,396, forward strand.
ACTTGTGTATTTGCTGATAACTACGGATGCAAGTACGTTTGGAATTTTTAAAAGAACATCACTAATTTTCGGATGGAATATTCGGATGGGAAATACAACAGCATTCTGACAACTGTTGACTTCATGTACATGACTGTTGTCTCTATTTAACAGGGAAAGTATACTACGTAGATATTTATTGTTTTGAACATGTAAATACATATGTTGACATAAAGGAAGTCTAGGCAAGTTGGCAACTCATTGTTTTGAAAAATTTATTTAATCCATTTTTGTAATTCCAGCTTTTGCTGACACTTCGGTTCCTCGGCAAAGGGGATTTATATTCAGAGGTTGGTGACCTGCACGGTGTGTCAAGGTCATCCATTAGTCTAAAATAATAGACGTGTTATACGGGATTCTTCCAATCCCTAACGTCTAAACGGGAATGTGCAAAAAACGGGGGTGTTTTGAAAATATTGAAATTGTTTTAAGTGAAGTATTTTATGGTTGAAATTGATCCTAAAGAGTTATATTCATATTTTACCATGTAAGTGAGATGTAATTTTGCACTGAACAAGCATTTAATGCATTAAAACAAGTTGTTTACCTTTCCAATAAAACGAAAGTTGACTGACACAGAAAACAATTATGCGGAGGGGAACAACTCGATACAATCGTAATAACTCGGCCTCCTCCGACAAAGCTTCGAGATAGACCTCGTTATACAATCGTAACAACTCGGCCATGGCCGAAATGTTCCGAGCGATTTAAAACTGTGCCCTGAAGCCTTGCAGGTGCCCTTCATGTATACATCGTTATGTTTTGACAGAATGAAATGAAAAAAAGCCGTCAAACTCATAATTATAAGTTGGATATTTATTTTTTGTGTACGGAACTAATATAAAATAACATTATCTGGTAATATTTCTTGTTTTTATGATATTTTATGGACTCTATATGCTTTAACCCGGAATCCTGATCGGAACAACTACCCACTTTTGATACTAAACAATTTGTACGTGAAGGATTTGCCATATCAAAAATCTAAAAAAAAATCCGCCAACGTACAATTATTTGGACTAGGTCATCCATGAGTAGGCACCTCTATGAAGTTGTTGCGGCCATCAACAATAAGATGAAAAATATAAGGCAAGTCCACATTTAGTCTTGAACGTTACATTAACTTGCATGAAACTAACAAGCATGGTATTGAAATGAATGCTGGAAATGCATTATGCTCAAGAAAAATTGGCTGCCTACATTAATGCTTCAAATGGCAATATGGCAGATTTTAAAAAGGAAAGAATAAGTGAATTTAAATTAGAATTAGTAGTGGCTTGTCAGTTACTTTCCACTTCCATGATTGTCATAGTTAAATTTATATTTATTGAGAAACATGAAATATACTGGTATATTTTTTTTTTTTTTAAACAGGTTTCCAACGACTTTGGAAGAGAGGCGAGAGGCCAGTTTGGGGTTTTACACACTTTGTGGCATTCCAAGAGTTCTGGGAGCTGTTGATGGGACGTTAGTGCCTATCATAGCTCCCCATGACAATGAGGAAGTATATGTTTGCAGAAAAGGTTACCACGCCCTGAACATACAGGCTGTTGTCAATTCAAATATGAGGTTTGTATTTGTAAATGGATATTAGACATCATAAGACAAAAATGAGCGATGAGTTTAATCTTTTGTACATTGTCTAAATATACTGATTGTACAATATGTTTTTTGGGACCATAAACCATACTATCCATTAAAAATGATATTATATAAAAAGAAAAAAAGGCATTTTTCAGACAATTGATATTAATTGTGAGTGGTCGTATTACTGAAATGAAGGCATTGATCACAAATGCAGCAGGTTCTGTCAACACCGTCAATTTGTGGTAGTGCAGCTTTAATCTCTGCAAGCGTGATTTTTAATTGAAGGACAACACAATGCTTACCCTTTAAATTATTTAGTATCTCTACTTTATAATGTTACAATCACATACCGGTAGACATAAAGAAAATCAATAATTTTGGAGTTAAAATTATTTTCATTGTTTTTAATACAACACAGTAAAGACCATTTGTTTTATTGTAGGTTCAATGATGTTGTGTCCAGATGGCCTGGATCTGCAAATGATGCAGGCAATTTTGATAACTGTGGTTTGAAGGTAAAACCTTTATATTTGTCACCCAGAATTTCTGTTTTAATAATGAGACTGAAAATGAAATATAAAGTTTAGAAGCGTTATATGGCACCATTGTAATGTGATGTTTATATAATTTTGAAAGCACGGAATACAATGTAACATACTTGTACAAACTTTTTGTATGTATTGATTAAAATGCTCAATGTTTATATTTGGTGATATTATAATGACAAAAGAACAAGCACTATTATTTGATTGATGTATTATTCATTTTAAGAGACACCTAGAGCTGAACGATGTAGGGATGTTGTTGGGTGATAGCGGCTATCCATTACGCCACTACCTCATGACCCCAGTTCTGCGGCCACAAGGGAGACAACAAACAGCTTACAATGTTTCTCATGCAAGGGGAGGGTCGTTGTTGAACGAGCCTTTGGACTATTGAAGTCAAGGTTCAGGTAAATGATGGAATGAGCTAGGTCATCAATATATGTATATTCCTGTAAACAACACTCCGCTAAATATAATGTTTCATACAATGTGCAGATTTTTGACAAACTTGAAAATATTGGATATGAAGTAATAATTGACTTGCGTAAATTATTTGACCAAAGTGATTAATTGGTCGAATAAAAACATGTTTAAAAATAAAACATGCATTTTAGGTGTTTGCACAAGACTGGGGGCTGTCTGATGTTTTCCCCTGACAAATGCGCACAGATTGTCACAGCCTGCATCCACCTGCATAATTTATGTCTAGACCGGCATGTGCCAATGCCAGGAACAGTTCTGAGACAGGACGGTCAAGATATGGACCAGCAGCCACTTGCTGTACCAGCACCAAACCACAGCGGGGTGCTTCATCGGAACATTCTTATAAATCGATATTGAACTGTTAATTGGTTTATTTTTTATATGGGCAATTTAATTAATAAGAAGAGTTTAACTACTCAATACAGTGTCAGCACTATATTTACACCAGTTTTTTTGCTCGCTTATTCGAAGAATAAGGAGGGCTATACTATTCGCCCCAGCGTCGGCGTCTTGTTAAAGTTTTAGGGCATGTTGGGATTTTCACTTATAAGTCCAATACCCTTCATTAAAGTTTTAGGGTGGGTTAAAGTTTTAGGGCAGGTTAAAGTTTTAGTGCAAGAAATAAAAAACTTCTATACCCTTCATTCAATGCAGTTAATACTTTGCAGAATTATTTACGAACATCTTACAACAAGGAACATAACCCCATTTTAGCCCTAAATACAATTTATTGCCATTGAATGTTTTTCTTTTCATTAAAACTTTTCTTTTGAAAGGCTCATTTTTATATTCCTAACCACTTTTTCGTAAAGGGAAAACAAGTTATTTAAATGACTTGTGTCATTGTTCGGGCGGGATTGTTTAAGGGCAGCGTCAAAGTCGCCTTATGTATCGAATAATTTTAGCTAGGTTTGACATGAAGAGAGCAAACTTGGTATATAAAGAGTTTATGGAGACCTTATATGGGAATGCATTTAGGGCCCCTAGGATCAAGGTCAAGGTTACTTTCAATAGAAAAAGGGTTGGTATTGAATAACTTAAAATGACACTCTTATTCAAAATCAATATATACACATGTATAACAAACATTAATTTTTAGTGATACACCTTTAACTACTTAATGCACTCATGGAAAATAAAACATTCTGATAACGAATATTGTAACCGTGTATTTAATAGCAGAAAGCGCAAAAATATTAAATGATTGGTGAATGCTAAAAGATTTACTTTGATGTTCTATTGTCTAAGGTAGAAATACTGTGTTCCCTACGCATTTCTTTCAAATTAAACTCGGTATCCTTCATAAGAACCACTGTTTTCGACATTTATTCACCCTTTTTGGAATATCAAAACAATTGTATTAATTGTGTTAAATCTTATGTGGGAGTAATAGTGCATCTTTAAGTAAGGGTCTTCATATTGGAACCAAATTTGGTATATAGGAAGAGTTTATATAGACCTTTCCTGAGATTGTGTTTTTTGCCCCGAGAGTTATGGTCAAGGTCAAAATAGAAATGTGGTTAGTACTGAATAACTCAAGTAAGGGTATACATAGTGTGACCAAACTTGGTATGTAGGACATGTTTATGCAGAGTTTTCATGGATTGCCTTTTGGCCCCCTGAGGTCAAGGTCACTGTTACTAAAAATAGATTACTGTTTCAGTTATGGTTGACATACTGTTACCAAACTTGATATGTAGGAAGAGTTTATGGAGGTCTTCCATGGGATTTTGTTTGGGACCTTTAGGGTCAAGGTCACTGTTACAAAAAATAAAAGAAACAGTTGAAACTGAATCCCTTTTGCCAATCATTAAAAACCTTGTTTTGTCACATTGCGATTTTTGTTAACTTTTCAATTTGATTGTTTTATTGCTTTTGACAGGCACATATTACATCGTCATTGTATTCACTCCTAAGTCAAAGCGGCATAGTCGAGCGCGCTGTCTTACGACAGCTCTTGTTCCATATATTACCTTTAAAGCATTTTAATTAACATCTCCGATAGTGCATCTCTGTGACAGCCCTTGTTCTAAATGTAATGCTTTACTTTGTGTGTTATCAAATGCCATTTTTTGCTTTGAATATTACCTCAAAAGTAGTAAAACAAAAGAAATGATATTGGGACATTAAGTTAAGTTATTATATCGCTCTTATTTTTGTTAGGTAAGTGTATGTGCATTCTTAAATGTGCACCAACGTTGGTCTCTAAGCTTCTTCATTAACATTTTTGAAGGTTGTCTACTAACAAATTCCATTGAGCAAACAATCACTGGTAACATGTTCAATTATTTATTCTGTAATATAACATGGTAGATATATCACAGCTATACATATCACAGAAGATGTAAAATGTTAACAGCAACAGCATTTAGGTATAACTCAATAAATAATATACTATTTACAACACACACTCAGAAACACATTGGCCACAAATTCTCGACTTCATGTTCATTATTTATAAAGATGAAAATATCATTTCTAATTCTGATCTTTTAATATGAGGTTACTTCATAGAAATTTTGTTATTTAAGATATGAACATGAATCTTGAAAGTTGAAATATTATTGCAAAAATTTAAGTTTAAAAATGCAACATACCTGTTGAGTTCAAATTTTGAGACAAATGTAAACTTTCAACAATCATGAATGGGTTAGTATTGTTCATTTTAGTTCAAGATCTTATTATATTTCACCTATTGAGCACCAAAACAAGTACTAGATACAGCCTATATTGTCTTCAGGTATTCACAAGATGATATACATTGCAATTGTACACTGAAACAAACATTTTTTTCTTTGTTTTATATGCCTAGAACTAGATTATAAGTCAATAACTAATAATTCTTTAGAAAATTCAACAAATATTTTGGAGCACATATAAAAATTCCTAACAAGAAGTGTTCCATGCTTGTTTGTGAGACATTTGATTTGGAAACAATAGTGGGCTTTCATTTCAAAACCGTTAAAGAAAGCAAACTTTGTTTATATAAAGATGCATTAAGACTTATTTTGTACCATAACATAGTCTAAGGGTTTCAGTTTAGTCATTGAGCTTATAAATTGTGTAATACATAAAAATGTTTTGCATGAGTTGCCATTTACTACAGAAAGTTATGAAACAGATTAGTGAAAACTTCAAAGTGAGCCTTAAAGCTCTCACAGATATACCATTTTAACAACTTTTTTTTTTTTTTGTCCTGGAAAGGGCAAATCTTTGTTTAAATGTCTGAAAGCCAATGATAAAAGATTGCTAACAAAAGATCAGAATGCAGATTGTCATATTTCCGGTTGGCAATTGATGTTTTATGGCTGTTACTTATTGTTTAAAAAAATGAATAAACATCAGATTTTTTTATTTGAATATAAGATATTGTGATTTTATCAGCTTTCTTATATAGATGGTTTCTTTGGATGTTCACAAAAATGGCTTGTTCCAAGACAAAAAATGTCATAGTAGTCAAAACTTTCAATCTGTTAGAGTGCAACTTTAATATCAAGTTAAATTACACTAGTGTAAAACTAGTAAAATTATGATGGTTGTATTGCACTTGAAAAATAAGCAAAAGCATGTATTAAAGGAAATGAAAAAAATGTCTTTAGGTTATCACATTCGTTGATGACAATGTTAGACATAACTTAATTGCACTCTTTTTATGGAGAAATATTTTCAAACAGATCATACAGCAGAACTTGTAAGCTTGAAGAGGTTATAATTTACATGTATATGCACTTATGAAATGTAATGGGATTTTTCCTTAGTTTTTATGATTGTATTAAATGAACTAAACTGTAATGTAACATGAAAGGGAGTGAAAGTAATTTGATTGAAATTGATTTAAAAGAACATATTATAGTTAAACTTTTAGTATGTATGCCATAATGACATTCTAGCAAGTAAAGTTAACCATGTACATTATGATATATAAATAATATGTACACATTTATATTATGTTTATCATAAATATTAACAACCAATAAACTATTTTCACTCCCTTTCATTCAAGTATTCACTGTCTTTAAATTTAAAAAAATGTCTTGTTCAGATGTTTTTCTGACAGAATTTGGACTTCTGTCCTCTTCAAGCTCACAAGTTCTGCAAGGTTGAAATTAATCATTGCCAGGAACTCGTTTTGTTTCTTTTGCTCTTCAAGCATCTGATGAGCAATGTCATTTCTTTTTGATGGTGTAGGTCTTGATTCTGTTTTGGGATAAAAGACAAATATATAATCATACACAAGTAGAATGATGTTGTTGAATTTCTTTACTTATTTAATTTTACTATTAAAATAGTCTTTGAATGCTATTATAAATAATTTGAAAAAAATATGTTAATTCAATAGAGGTTCAGCAAGGTTATAAAAATGGTATAATGCTCCTAAAAAGGGTGGGAATGGTCTAGTGGTGTAGGTGTCCCTCTATGCCAAAGAAACTCTTGGTTCAATAACCACCAGGGGTACATTATCGTGGCTTCCCAAAGTAGAAATGAACTTGTCTGTGTTTTTTTCTATACGCTATTAGCTTTCATTGCAAAAAAATGTTGTGTTGTTTTTTTCCCAGCAGTTCTTATTAAAAAAATGTTGACTTATCAAAATAACCTGTGTTACTGTCTTCTTTGCCATTGGCCTCTGCCTCACTGATACTTATGTCTGAAACGGTAAAAAAAAATCTTAGAACTTCAAAAAAAATCACTATGACATTTTTCTTTAAATGTCTATAAGAAAGATGTTTTGAGAGATTATATGTAAAGATACGTTTATTTCATTATAAATAACTTGACCATACAGATTGTAGTCATATTTAAAAGGGCAAAACTCCTATGTGTACACTTAATTACATATTACTTTATTGTTAATAAAATTGTTGTTTATGTTCATGATTTTGTTATTGAACTAAATTCATTCAACTGATAAAATTACCATGATGCGTTGAACAGTTGGCGGTGAAAGTTGACCCTGAAGGCTCAGATGGCCTATACTTTTTGACAGCAGGAGGCTTGCATGAGTCTGAAATTTCATAATAATAAATTATATCTGATTTATAAGTTGATATGCATTCAGTCAATAAACTTTCCAACAAAATGTACGGCATGACCTAAATTATAATGACTGGTACTTTGGTATGCAAGAGTTGAAGTTTATTGATAAAAATTGCATATAATTCTTACAATAAATTAAAACACTATATTGTAAGCCTCCGCTGATCTTAAAATGCTTATATGAATGTACAAAATAATGAATGCATTATGTACATTTATTTGTACATACATTATATTTCACTCAATATATGCAAATTTACCTTCGAAAACATCCACTCCACCAGCAACCCCTGTTACCATTTCCTCGGGGATTACACTCAGGATCTAAATGCAAAAACAATTGTGTAACAATAAGTAACTATTTTGCTGAATCTAACCATTATTACTTATTTCTAGAATGAAGGTACATACCATTTCCGTGGACAGGAACAAGACAATTTAGCCAATAAATTTCCAGTGTTGACATGAAAAATGATAATGAAAATTGTCCGACTTAAAATAAATAATGCTTATACGCCCACCACATTGCCAAATATATTCTATGAAGTGATAAGCTAACTACAAGGTCAATCAAAACATGTATGTGCAATAAATACATTGTACCCAAGAAGAACATCAGTGTCTCACCTTCATCTCTACATCAGTTGGCTCTTGGGGCCCAGGACCCCCACCTGTCCCGGCAGCAAAATGCCTCCGCTTTATCTCGTTCTTCTTTGCTGCAGACTGAAAACAATTTTAAAAATATATACATCTATACCATCATTAACCAGTTTTAAAAAAAAACATGCATATATATCAACTGTAAAAGACACAACCAAAATTAAAATCGAATACCAGGGGCAGATCCAGGAGTTGACTTTAGAGGGTGTGTAACTTAGAGGCCAAACATTTTGACATGCGCCCCAACCTATGAACTGACAGAATACTGCATTAACTATTTGCATGTGTGTTTGAGGTTACCAACTCAATGCCATTGTTACAATTTGTAGTAAGTGCGCATTTTTTGTATGTTCTATAAAGGTAAATTTAGACGATTTTAAAAAGAGGGGGGGGGGGAACCCCCTTTCATCTAAATCGGCTTGTGAATACATACCTTTAAATCCGTCCACTTCTTTTTTAACTGATCAATACTCCTTCCCGGCCCTACTGCACTGATCCTGAATGAAATAAAAACAACAACGATAATTCATAATTACATTTCGAAAATATTAATTGAATAATTGAGTAGATCTAGTGCGATTAAATATTAGGTGGCAAGATGCATTTCTAAACAGATCAATATCCGAAATAAAACAGTGACATAACTAGGGAATGAAATGTTCATTTCGAATCGATACAGCTTATGTTTAAGTAAACTGGAATCATAACCTTAGGTTTAAAATTAATCCTTCCACGTACTTTTTAAAAAGAAACTGAAAGTAAAACTGAAAGTAGCAAATCCTTATTCTTCAAGCAATTCAAGCAAAACGTGCATAAACGTATGAACTTTACTCGTTATCTAAACTAAGGCCGGTTGTTGATGATTGAATCAGTCATCATCAGCATCCACCATACCCACCACAACCACCACCACCACCAACTTCACCACCTTCATCATCATCCACATCCTCAATCATCAGCAACATCTACGCATCATCATCTCGTCATGATCATTGTCGTCATCGTCACATCATATTTAGTATCATTGCCGTCGTCGCATCATCATTATTATTATCATCATCTTAGTCGTCGTCACCGCATTATCATTTTAAATAATAATCAAAATATTCTTCTTCGTCGTCATCGCATCATCATTATAGTGTCATTGTCGCATTATTATTGTTAAATCATCATTGCCGTTGTCGTCGCATCATCGTGACTGTCATCATCAGCACCATGCTGCACGTTTGCATTTACTTAACAGAACATTCATTATACGCATACTATAATATTTCACTTATCAAAGACAATCACCAGCCTGAAAAAACAACGTATTTTGTTGTTGTCCAATTTTCATTATAATAACACATATTTTAAAGGGAGCGTCGGAACCCGCCACTGCCTCCATCACAAAAAATCCCGGATGATGATGTTATTAAGATACAATTGTAACAAAAATAGCAGATGGTTAATCAGAATAGAGACCACGAGTTTGTATCAGTTGTATCAATCATTATAAAAAGGAGAGTTACATTAATTGATAATCAAGAGATTATCAGTATTATAAATATTATTATTTCATTGTTATTATTATTATTATTTATTATTATTATTATTATTATTATTATTATAATTATCATTCATAAAAACGACAGGTGCGCTCATCAGGTTAATATGACGTAACGTCATTTCAATTCAGACTGGGTCACTCGCTTTAACGCTGTGCTTTATCGTTATTTTTTACGTACGACCGGAGAGTTTACGAGACGTTTCTGAAACGCCTTTATGATTATCGTTAAGTTGGTCGTTATTATGATCGTAAATTTACGATAATGGCAGATCGTAAAATCTATCTGAAACGCACCCCTGGTACCTTAGGCTAACCTAAGTATATTGGGGGCGTATTATCAACGATCGTACGCGCAAATATTATCGTAAGTTTGTCGTACGTCAAATTTACGATCGTAACCGCGTCTTACTAAGATTCGTAAACTTACGATTATCTTAACTGGTGCGTTAAAGTTACGACAGGTGAAACGCTCTCGTAAATTTCGTAAATATGGCGGCGTTGTTTGTTTTCGGCCAAAGAAGAAGAAAACAACGCACCTTTAAGGATCGCATTTCATCCTTAGATCATCTGTCAGATGTGGAGGTTGTGGACCGATATAGACTCTCACGAATCGCCATTAATTATTTGGAAGATAACCTAAGAAATGACCTTTCACCTCCTACAAACAGGTCACAATCGGTATCGTCTATGACGAAGGTAAAACTGTACTGGTACTCTTAAAAAAAAGACCGTCAGTTATATCTATATAACTTATTCAAAATTTCATTGAGTGCTTGAATTAACTCAATGCTTTTATATAAGTTTTATAAATGATGTATCAAAGTAGAGCAATATAAAGATACACCAGGTGGCATGTACTGTACTGTATGTATATGAGCAATAAATTATAAGACCTCAAAACGAAATGAGAATGACACAGCATTTTAAATAAACCTTTGCAAAAAACACATACCTTCATTGTCCATGTTATCCGATAATTGTGAAATATAGTAATAGTAAGAAGGCGAGTCCAGCAAACATCAGCAGGGCTCGCCACAAGAAATGAAATGCACCGTAAATCCTTCAAACATGTAAATATTTACAGCCATAAATTTCCAGATAAAATGAGGTCAATAACAATGACGTCATGTATTGAGAATCATCGATAGCCTATTTCAGTAATCATACACTATAGTCTTTTTCAATAAGGTATTGGAAAAATACATTTCATATATAAAAGCAGACGTACTAAACAAGTTAGTGAAAAAAGGGGTTGAACGTAAATATGTATTGCTACGAAAAGCTCTTTTTAAAATTTAATATTTCTGTAAAAATACAAACTACTTAATTTGTGTAACAGGTGCTGGTTGGGCTTAGAGTTCTGTCTAAAGGAAATTTCTTATCAGAGGTAGCCGACCTGCACGGCATATCGAAGCAAACAGCGTCAAGGGTGTTGCATGAGTTTGTAGACGCTGTAAATCGAAATATTGACAATATAAGGTAAGTTACTTAAAGGATATAACTCAATCATTGTGTTATTTGTGTGCAATACCCCCCCCCCCACCTTTCTTCGTCTATTTTTGTTTTTGCCCCTTGTCGTATACCTTAAATTACGAAGCGCGTTATATATATAAATATAAATATATATATATATATAAATATAGATATATATATGCCATCATACTAGTAAAATGCACAATGCAGTGTGGATGGACCTTAAACATCACAGGTTATTTAACAGAGTTCTTTATTCTGTAATCACAGTATAGATTAACATATTTTTGAGTTTAACGCATTAGTAATGAAACACTTTCTTTTGCCAGATTTCCAAGAACACAGCAAGAATTGGCAGAAGCAAAACTTGGCTTCTACAAAAGATGCAAAATTGCCAATATCGTAGGTAGGCAATACGTATAAGTAATGACTATATGACTTCATGCATACTAACTGATGGGTTGAAAGTTCGTATTTTTTAATAGTAGTATTTCGTACTCATTTATATTTAAATGATACAGGAACTTATTTCAATAATTTGAATTGAAATTGAAAAATGGTCCGACGGGAAAAGGTAATTCTCTGATGAAAGGTGCACACCAATCTGTTACTTACTTGATGTATTTTAATATAGGTGCAGTCGACGGAACACTCGTCCCTATCATTGCCCCGAAAGACAGTGGCGAAGCCTACATATGCCGGAAAGGATTCCATGCTATAAATGTGATGGCTACATGTAGCCACGACAGAAGGTAAATCGTTTTATTTGATTATTACCTATATATCTAGGTATTGAGATCATCTATCGGCATTCTGTAATTGTCGACCTTAATATTTAATCATTGCATTTTGAGATCGTTTTAGCCCTTTTCCTATTATATATTAGGTTCATCGACATTGTCGCCAAGTGGCCAGGGTCGCAGCATGATTCTTCTGTCATGAACACCTCGTCGTTGAAGGTAATGGCTATATGACTGAATAAGTAAGCCATGTATTATATACAAGAGTTCTGCTGGCATTTGTTTATCTATTTGGAAACCCTTGGAAAAACAATTAGAATCATGATAGGTCCATGTATCAAACCTAAGAACTTTTCTTTCGACTACTGTACTTGTTTATCCTTTAAATATTAACCAACCTCAAACTTTTAGGTGCACATATTTTGACAGTTTACGTGACACACGTTATTTTCTGCTTAGAAATGCAAGACATACTGATTTTTAAAACCACTTCTTGTCCATTATCTAACACAGGAACACATGGAGAGTGAGAGGCCAGGGATGCTGCTGGCTGATAGCGGTTATCCACTCACTACCAGCCTGCTAACTCCGCTTGCTAATCCCGTAACGTCCTGCTGAAGCAAGATATAACAACGCGCAGAGCAAGGGAAGGATGGTTATCGAGCAGAGTTTTGGAATCCTGAAAGGAAGGTTTCGGTGGGTTATCTCAATCCTTCCACCATACACCTCATCGAACACAGACTTTATAGTTGAACCTTATTTTAGAATTGAACACTCTTTATGTTTACTCGCCCATCTACTAATGCATTTTATACGACACTGTTTCTTGTTACGATCCGTAACATCACCATTATGTTTACAATTTACAGATGTCTCCACAAAACCGGCGGTGTGTTGAGTTACAGTCCCGAAAAGTCGTGTGCAATTTTTATGGCATGTGCCAGGTTGCACAATATGTGTTTGGATTGGGGTCTGACACTGGACGATGCCCAAGTAGTGGACCCAGGCCAAGATGCTATGGAGGCCTGGATGGGACAACCAGGCTTGCAGGTGCAAGAACTGCGACGACGAGTTGTGAACACTTTTGTATGAAATTGAACGTAGTTTGTTTGTTCCATTTCCTTTAATTTAAATAGTTTGTGATCGCTTTGTGTTAATACATGATGCAAAGTATAATACAAATGAATGTGTGCACTTACTTAGTGATGTAAAAGTAAACAACAAATATACAGTATTGTGACCTTTACATGGAAGTTATTGGTTGCAAATGGACTGAACATGTTGCCCTGATTAACAGAGTGATCATTTTGTACAAGTATTACAATTAACTGTTATTCAAGTCATATATGTAATTTATGCAATTGATATGAATTGTCAAAATGGAACAAATAACAAAGAAATGCCAAAACAAATCATTCGTTTTCCAAAGTCCCTTTTTAATGCTGGCATATCCGCAATGTTAACACATTTGTAAACTATTCAACAAGACGGCGTTTTAAAACAACGTATTAAAGCCATATTTTTTATTCCACCATGCAATTTTGCAAACCTAAGATTTGAGCTAATTTGCTTATTATTTAACAAATAGGATCAATTTTCATACTTATAAGAGATGTGTTCATTCAAATAACCTTAAAGCGTTTAAATGTATGAAATTGGGAGAATATTTCTTCATTTTCTTAAAGCTGCACTCTCACAGATTTACCGTTTTGATAACTTCTTTATTTTTGTTTTGGTATTTAAATTAACAATTTGTTTGCTTATATCTGTATTCCAGTAATGTAACAATGATGACAAACAATCAGCTTGGTTTCATAAATCCTGTTTTATGGCTAAAAGCGTTACTTACAGTTAAAGGAGAATGCATTAATTTAAACATATTTTTTTAAACTTAATTACAAAAATCTGCGATCTGATTTCTTTATCAGCCGTCTTATAGCATTGGTTTCCTTGCATTTTCGCATAAATTTGCTTGTTCCAAAACAGAAAATAAAATTAATTGTCAAATGATTCAATCTGTGAGAGTGCAGCTTTGAGGTTTTACATAAATACCTAGTTTTTTTACCCAAGTTCCTATTCTAATCAGGTGCAGGAAAAATTTGGCTTAAAATTATGACATAAACATAACAACATATAAATATCACATATTTTTTACGAGCAATTTAAGGGCTATTTATTGACAGTATATACCCCATGGATGGGGGCACTCTTATTAAATACACCACCCTCCTACAGAAGCAAATTTGGGATTCAAATTAGCAAAACAAACACGCACCCATACACTTTTTAAATAATTGCCCCCCCCCCCCCAATTTTATATGTTTTACTGGGGTAACCCTAAATAAAACCTCTTTAACACAACAAATATACAATTATGTCAACAACTTAGACTATCACAGTAGCATTATGCAAAAGTGCAGTACATTGTAAAATTGTAACATGTAAATGGGATAAGAACTAAAAGACATTAAGATATTTATGATATCACCCATGTCATTTTAACCATAATAACAAATCAATTATGCACAACATTACACACAGAACATCATACAACATAATTATGGCAACAGAATGGCACACTGCAACAATGTGCATTTCCTGATGTCTCAATGAATAACATTCAATAACTTACACAAATCAAAAACCTTAAAAGCTCAACTAATTAACCTTAAAAGCTCAACTAAATAACCTTAAAAGCTCAACTAATTATTCTTTCATCAATACATTTCTATTGATACAATACAATGCCGTTCAATATCATTTCTGCTTTGTACATATCCTTCATTTAATAATGCCTAACTTGCCAAAAAAAGTGTTTTTCTTGTTTATATTTGATTGCAAAACGTTCAGTCAGAATAATTTATTTTACAACTGCAATTCAATATAACAGTTATGTCAGAATAATACACCCATTTTATACAGGGAGTTCATAACAGTTTTAGTTTTATAGCAATACCTTTCCTAAGAACATCATAGGCAAATATAATATTGCACCAAAACATAAACAAGTAAATGCATCTGGGCCCAAAAACTGACTTTCACTTCGAGGAATAAGTTAAATTCTACACTTTTGAGGAAACACCCATTCAGTTTCAATTACATCCGAATTTGGCACTAAGCCTAAACTTTGTACAAAAGAGTGTAGGTTCAGGCTTTTTATCATACAACACATACAAAGAATTAAGAGTACATACAGACAAAACTAAAGTAACTTTAAATGCCTCTTCTTGTAATCAACTGTACATTTGATGTTTCAGAACATCACTTCCAATGGTTATATAAATATTTCATTGACGTCATTTACGAAAAAATGCTTGTTTTAGTGTAAGATGGCAATATATTTAACCTCATGAAAACATAAAATATAGTTTTTAGTGCCCACTTGGTGGAATTTATTACAATGTTAAACTAAAATGAACAAATTAATAATCTTTTATATACATGGCAAATTTCTCTTCAGGGACCTAAGTTCAAATCTTAGATGAAAGGCAGTAAGTTACACAAACACTATCACATCACAGTGCAATTCACATATCATAAAGTTTACTCTTAAACAGCTGGCCCCAATATCTCAAAACATCTTATGAAGCATAACAGGTGTACAAAGCTTATTTTTATAGGCCAAAATACATACTGTAACTGAACTTTGATAAATGAAAGAGTTAATTGTGATAACCATAAACATAATTCCCATTCAAAGTCTAAAGTCTCTTAAAGCCGTCGTAAGACAGCGCGCTCGTCTACGTCGCTTTGACTTAGAATACAATAACGTATAAAAATACCAAGTTTGGTCTCTTTATGTCAAACCTAACTGAAATTATTCGATACATAAGGTGACTTTGATGCTGCCCTTCCACCAGCCCGCCAAAACAATGACGCAAGTCATTCAAATAACTTGATTTCCCATTATGAAAATGTGGTTAAGAATATACAAATATGTCTTTAAAAGGAAGTTAATTTATTTTTTTTTAAATTCAAGGGCCATAATTTGTATTTAGGCTTAAAAATGAGTTATGTTCTTGTTGTAATATGGTCGTAAATAATTTTGCCCAAAACTTTAACCCAAGTCAATCAGGGGCCATAACTTGTATTAAGGATATGGAGTTATGTAACCTCATTGGGATGGTCCTGAACAATTGTGTGAAGTATTAAGTCAATTGAATGAAGGGTATAGAAGTTATTAAACAATATCCCAACCTGCCCTAAAACTTTAACCTAAGTTCCATAGTCAATCAGAGGCCATAATTTGTATAAAGGATAATATGGAGTTATCTAACCTCATTATGTGATGGCTCTGAACATCTGTGCGAAGCATTAAGTCAATTGAATGAATGGTATTGGAGTTTTAAGTGAAAATCCCAACTTGCCCTAAAATTTAACCTGCCCTAAAACTTTAACCTAAGTCAATCAGGGGCCATAACTTGTATTTAGGATAATATGGAGTTATGTAACCTCATTGATTGAAAAAGTGTTGAGAAATTGTGGCCAGTTGAATAATATAACTTAACACGTTTTCAATGAGTCTAAGAAACCGATACATAATTTTATATGAATGTTTTCTTAAATTAATATTCAAAATGTAGAAGGTCAACGGATTTTTCTTTTTGGTATTCTAACATTTTCTTCAATGTAGAATCTATTGATGACAGAATACTGTTTTGTTGCTCCTGGGCCATCACCATTCGCAGTTGAAGATTTGATGTGGAACCCCCTGTTGCATTACAAGAAGCTGAAATTAGAAAAAAAAACATTAAATAAAGATGGTCTAATTAAATGGGTAAGACATTAAAAGAATCAAGAAGAAGTTAAATACTTTAACAACATCGGTGCTCACTCAGCTTTAAGAAATTTTATTTATGACACAATTTACAAAATTATCTTTGTATTAGTTTTAAACATAGAGAATGACAACAAAAGCAGGTTATAGTTTCATGCTGGAGACTGATTTGACATAGTTACTTTCTTAAATTTTCATTGATTTAATTCTGGGGAAATCACCTTGTGTAAAGATCAATCTGTTTATTTATAATGCTCAAATTATTTTATTAGAATGATAAAAACAGATTTCCATCAAATATATTATATGTCTATAAACCTTAATGGAATATCATGAAAAAAACTCACAAAACTTTACTGATGATGAGCGGTCTTTCACATTAGCTGCTGCTCCCTGGATCATGTCTTTTTCTTCTTCTTCTTCTTCTTCTTCTTCTTCTTCTTTAAATAGAAATAACAAATGGTAATTTAAATGTATAGTATAATTGAATTTGTATGATATAACATGACTTGCCATTTTTTAAAACAAGTATGAAGAAATGGAAAACTTTGGAAGCAAACTTGTGGCATGTTTTATAATTTTGTGGTAGTTATACGACACATATATTTGATATAATGCAATGACATTAAACGCAGAATGTTAACTAGGGTCCCTTCATTAAATTTGGTTTAAATATACGGCACTACCTTTATTCGATTCCTGGTTTGAAGAAACCCCGCACTGCACGCCTCCAGGAATGCCATCAACTGACACCTTTGGAATGGTTGTCAATACCTGAAAGGTTTTTAAATGTAAGAAATACCACTACAAAAAAATAACAATTATCTTTATGAAACATATGCACATATATTCAAACAACAAACTTTTAATTGCATTGTAAAGCAAATTGTTAAAAAGAAAAGAACTGTTTCAAATATAATATATTTTATATATTCTAATTCAGCAAAACAATATCACACAATTGGCTTAATCAATATAGCTTGATATTTGTTCAAAGAATATTGAAAAACAAACTGATCAAACATGTGAAGTTTCATTGAATTTGGGTAGGTAGTTTCAGAGGATAAGTTTTTTAAGCAATTGTTGACGGACGGACTGACTGACAGACTGATGCCGGACAAAAACCGATCACAATAGCTCACATTGAGCACTTCGTGCTCTGGTGAGCTGAAAATACATAGGATAAGCTTCATTTCAGTATAGCAATACACTTCCAATAAATTTAAAATGGATCTTCAGTTTAATAGCAAGCACTTTTGCATAGGATTGATTCATATGTTAACAGATAACGTTTTGTTTATTGTGGGTGACTATTATAATTACCATTTCCTCCCAAGAATCTAGATTTATAGTCTTCAACCCATTTCCTGTCTGCCTGCTTTCTGTCCGTTCTTGCTGCGCCTTCCTCTTTACATTGCTCTGTAATTTAACAAACAATAACATATATGATAGTGTATATTATGGCAAAGTAAACAAAACACTTAACATCATATCAAATTAGTATGAAATAACAACTGGAAATATTATGCAGAACAAACAAATAATTTGATAGAATATTTAAATCAAGTAAATAAAGCAAAAGAAACTTAGATATGATATAGATATAAGGAAAGCATCTATACAATATTATACTAGTTGACTTGTTAAAGCTGCACTCACAGATCTATATATGTTTAATGTTATGCACCAGTCAATTGTACCCCCAGATCCACGGGTATACCAGGGATATCCGTGGAAATTGGCCGTGATTTTACATTCCAAGTGGCCCTGAGTAGTTTTGTCTTTGCGCCAAAATTAACAGGGAATGGGCCTGTCTTAAGTCAGGGATGCGGTGACATTTGACGGTGATTTTACCAGCAGTTTGTCTCCAGCGGGGATTTCACCTCGGGTTGGCTGGACCAAAAAAGTCCCCGCTATCCCCCTGGCCTGGGGGGGGGGGGGGGGTCCGTTGTTACAATTGACTGGTTTATTTATGTCTTAAACTATTACTAACGCGTAAAGAAAAATGCATAAAACATCAATTTTCAATCTCACAAAAAACTGCGATCAATTATTTTAGCAGCAGTCTTATATAACTGGTTTCCATGCATTTTTGCAAAATCAGCCCATTCCAAGACAAAAATTAAAAAAGTTGTCGAAACGTTCACTCTGTGAGAGTGCAGCTTTAATATATGGTTTCCTTTTACTTCATTGTTACTTTTAGAGAATGTTTTGTTGTTGATAAAATACCCATTCTTATAGGTTTAGGATATTGCTTAATTTCAGTCCAATATCCAGTAAATAAGACACACTGCAAGTCTAATGAAACCAAAATACCCTCATGTTTTTCATCTGAGTTGTAACAAGCTGTCTGCTGCACATGATGAATTATATTGAAAACATAATTTTCTTTAGCATATCACCTGTTATATTACTTTATCTAGTACCTTCATATCAGTCCACTTCTTTTTAACCTCAGGGGCGACTCTGGAGTTTCCCCCGATACTGTTCACCCTGCAAAACAAATTTAATGAATTGAATATGTATATATCAATCATGAACATTTTGTGAGTATGAAATAAATGTGCTAATATATTAGATAATTATGCCTAGGGTATATCTCCCATTCTCAACAACAAAAACAGCAATTCAATCAACATATACAGTATCGACTTTTAATCTTCAGTTAAAAAAAAAAAAAAACCCAATTTTAATTTAGTAATTTATTTAATACAAATCCACTAAGGAAAATAAAACTTGTTTATGACTAGTCAGAACAGATACTAGCATTAACATATCCATATACATTTTAATATATGTACAGGTGTCGATAAACAGATTCACAACTACTGATACAAGAAAGTTAACAAATAAACAAAAGGAAAAACCTGTCAGCCACTTCTCCCCAGTTCATTTTGAGTGTGTTTGTACTGGCCCGGCATAGCTCTATAAGCGTATTTCTTTCTTCTATCGTCCAGTTTGGCCCTCGCTTCTTTTCTTTTCCGCTTAAAGACATCCTCTAACAGAACTTTTACAAATTGTTTACGTCCAAGTGAAAACTGACAGCAGACACCAAACATCAGATAAAATACCTTCGTTTGAAGAGCTCGCTTTAACTGCGCATGCGTACGATTATCGTAAGGTTACGAAATACTGATATAATTGCGACAGGCTTGATAAGACGCTCGTAGCTAAAATCGTAAACCTGTCGTAAACACTTACGATACGATTTTTCGTACGATCGTTAATAATACGCACCCATTGAGCGGAAAGATAACGGGCACCTGCTAGATGGTTTCAAAATAGGTCCGAATCCGAACAATTGGCGCATCCCAACCCAGGAGAAGAAAACCCAAAGCAACACTGCGCCAAGGTCTGCCAGCCCCCCACAAACCAGTCAGTTGACACTAGTATGATACGAGAATTTGGCTGACTATGAACTATGAACTATTTTTATGCCAGTGTGACAATGGGTGCGTATTATTAACGATCGTACGAAAAATCGTATCGTAAGTGTTTACGACAGGTTTACGATTTTAGCTACGAGCGTCTTATCAAGCCTGTCGCAATTATATCAGTATTTCGTAACCTTACGATAATCGTACGCATGCGCAGTTAAAGCGAGCTCTTCAAACGAAGGTATTTTATCTGATGTTTGGTGTCTGCTGTCAGTTTTCACTTGGACGTAAACAAGTTGTAAAAGTTCTGTTAGAGGATGTCTTTAAGCGGAAAAGAAAAGAAGCGAGGGCCAAACTGGACGATAGAAGAAAGAAATACGCTTATAGAGCTATGCCGGGCCAGTACAAACACACTCAAAATGAACTGGGGAGAAGTGGCTGACAGGTTTTTCCTTTTGTTTATTTGTTAACTTTCTTGTATCAGTAGTTGTGAATCTGTTTATCGACACCTGTACATATATTAAAATGTATATGGATATGTTAAGGCTAGTATCTGTTCTGACTAGTCATAAACAAGTTTTATTTTCCTTAGTCGATTTGTATTAAATAAATTACTAAATTAAAATTGGGTTTTTTTTTTTTTTAACTGAAGATTAAAAGTCGATACTGTATATGTTGATTGAATTGCTGTTTTTGTTGTTGAGAATGGGAGATATACCCTAGGCATAATTATTTAATATTAATTAGCACATTTATTTCATACTCACAAAATGTTCATGATTGATATATACATATTCAATTCATTAAATTTTGTTTTGCAGGGTGAACAGTATCGGGGGAAACTCCAGAGTCGCCCCGAGGTTAAAAAGAAGTGGACTGATATGAAGGTACTATATAAAGTAATATAACAGGTGATATGCTAAAGAAAATTATGTTTTCAATATAATTCATCATGTGCAGCAGACAGCTTGTTACAACTCAGATGAAAAACATGAGGGTATTTTGGTTTCATTAGACTTGCAGTGTGTCTTATTTACTGGATATTGGACTGAAATTAAGCAATATCCTAAAACTATAAGAATGGGTATTTTATCAACAACAAAACATTCTCTAAAAGTAACAATGAAGTAAAAGGAAACCATATATTAAAGCTGCACTCTCACAGAGTGAACGTTTCGACAACTTTTTTAATTTTTGTCTTGGAATGGGCTGATTTTGCAAAAATGCATGGAAACCAGTTATATAAGACTGCTGCTAAAATAATTGATCGCAGTTTTTTGTGAGATTGAAAATTGATGTTTTATGCATTTTTCTTTACGCGTTAGTAATAGTTTAAGACATAAATAAACCAGTCAATTGTAACAACGGACCCCCCCCCCCCCCAGGCCAGGGGGATAGCGGGGACTTTTTTGGTCCAGCCAACCCGAGGTGAAATCCCCGCTGGAGACAAACTGCTGGTAAAATCACCGTCAAATGTCACCGCATCCCTGACTTAAGACAGGCCCATTCCCTGTTAATTTTGGCGCAAAGACAAAACTACTCAGGGCCACTTGGAATGTAAAATCACGGCCAATTTCCACGGATATCCCTGGTATACCCGTGGATCTGGGGGTACAATTGACTGGTGCATAACATTAAACATATATAGATCTGTGAGTGCAGCTTTAACAAGTCAACTAGTATAATATTGTATAGATGCTTTCCTTATATCTGTATCATATCTAAGTTTCTTTTGCTTTATTTACTTGATTTAAATATTCTATCAAATTATTTGTTTGTTCTGCATAATATTTCCAGGTGTTATTTCATACTAATTTGATATGATGTTAAGTGTTTTGTTTACTTTGCCATAATATACACTATCATATATGTTATTGTTTGTTAAATTACAGAGCAATGTAAAGAGGAAGGCGCAGCAAGAACGGACAGAAAGCAGGCAGACAGGAAATGGGTTGAAGACTATAAATCTGGATTCTTGGGAGGAAATGGTAATTATAATAGTCACCCACAATAAACAAAACGTTATCTGTTAACATATGAATCAATCCTATGCAAAAGTGCTTGCTATTAAACTGAAGATCCATTTTAAATTTATTGGAAGTGTATTGCTATACTGAAATGAAGCTTATCCTATGTATTTTCAGCTCACCAGAGCACGAAGTGCTCAATGTGAGCTATTGTGATCGGTTTTTGTCCGGCATCAGTCTGTCAGTCAGTCCGTCCGTCAACAATTGCTTAAAAAACTTATCCTCTGAAACTACCTACCCAAATTCAATGAAACTTCACATGTTTGATCAGTTTGTTTTTCAATATTCTTTGAACAAATATCAAGCTATATTGATTAAGCCAATTGTGTGATATTGTTTTGCTGAATTAGAATATATAAAATATATTATATTTGAAACAGTTCTTTTCTTTTAAACAATTTGCTTTACAATGCAATTAAAAGTTTGTTGTTTGAATATAAGTGCATATGTTTCATAAAGATAATTGTTATTTTTTTGTAGTGGTATTTCTTACATTTAAAAAAACCTTTCAGGTATTGACAACCATTCCAAAGGTGTCAGTTGATGGCATTCCTGGAGGCGTGCAGTGCGGGGTTTCTTCAATCCAGGAATCGAATACAGGTAGTGCCGTATATTTAAACCAAATTTAATGAAGGGACCCTAGTTAACATTCTGCGTTTAATGTCATTGCATTATATCAAATATATGTGTCGTATAACTACCACAAAATTATAAAACATGCCACAAGTTTGCTTCCAAAGTTTTCCATTTCTTCATACTTGTTTTAAAAAATGGCAAGTCATGTTATATCATACAAATTCAATTATACTATACATTTAAATTACCATTTGTTATTTCTATTTAAAGAAGAAGAAGAAGAAGAAGAAGAAGAAGAAGAAGAAGAAGAAGAAGAAGAAAAAGACATGATCCAGGGAGCAGCAGCTAATGTGAAAGACCGCTCATCATCAGTAAAGTTTTGTGAGTTTTTTTCATGATATTCCATTAAGGTTTATAGACATATAATTTATTTGATGGAAATCTGTTTTTATCATTCTAATAAAATGATTTGAGCATTATAAATAAACAGATTGATCTTTACACAAGGTGATTTCCCCAGAATTAAATCAATGAAAATTTAAGAAAGTAACTATGTCAAATCAGTCTCCAGCATGAAACTATAACCTGCTTTTGTTGTCATTCTCTATGTTTAAAACTAATACAAAGATAATTTTGTAAATTGTGTCATAAATAAAATTTCTTAAAGCTGAGTGAGCACCGATGTTGTTTAAGTATTTAACTTCTTCTTGATTCTTTTAATGTCTTACCCATTTAATTAGACCATCTTTATTTAATGTTTTTTTTTCTAATTTCAGCTTCTTGTAATGCAACAGGGGGTTCCACATCAAATCTTCAACTGCGAATGGTGATGGCCCAGGAGCAACAAAACAGTATTCTGTCATCAATAGATTCTACATTGAAGAAAATGTTAGAATACCAAAAAGAAAAATCCGTTGACCTTCTACATTTTGAATATTAATTTAAGAAAACATTCATTTAAATTATGTATCGGTTTCTT
Source organism: Mya arenaria (assembly GCF_026914265.1). Classification (NCBI taxonomy): domain Eukaryota; kingdom Metazoa; phylum Mollusca; class Bivalvia; order Myida; family Myidae; genus Mya; species Mya arenaria. The sequence goes on from NC_069138.1 coordinate 17,974,242, forward strand.
AGACTCATTGAAAATGTGTTAAGTTATATTATTCAACTGGCCACAATTTCTCAACACTTTTTCAATCAATGAGGTTACATAACTCCATATTATCCTAAATACAAGTTATGGCCCCTGATTGACTTAGGTTAAAGTTTTAGGGCAGGTTAAATTTTAGGGCAAGTTGGGATTTTCACTTAAAACTCCAATACCATTCATTCAATTGACTTAATGCTTCGCACAGATGTTCAGAGCCATCACATAATGAGGTTAGATAACTCCATATTATCCTTTATACAAATTATGGCCTCTGATTGACTATGGAACTTAGGTTAAAGTTTTAGGGCAGGTTGGGATATTGTTTAATAACTTCTATACCCTTCATTCAATTGACTTAATACTTCACACAATTGTTCAGGACCATCAGCCAATGAGGTTACATAACTCCATATCCTTAATACAAGTTATGGCCCCTGATTGACTTGGGTTAAAGTTTTGGGCAAAATTATTTACGACCATATTACAACAAGAAACATAACTCATCAAAAGGGCAGCATCAAAGTCACCTTATGTATCGAATAATTTCAGTTAGGTTTGACATAAAGAGACCAAACTTGGTATTTTTATACGTTATTGTATTCTAAGTCAAAGCGACGTAGACGAGCGCGCTGTCTTACGACGGCTTTAAGATACTTTAGACTTTGAATGGGAATTATGTTTATGGTTATCACAATTAACTCTTTCATTTATCAAAGTTCAGTTACAGTATGTATTTTGGCCTATAAAAATAAGCTTTGTACACCTGTTATGCTTCATAAGATGTTTTGAGATATTGGGGCCAGCTGTTTAAGAGTAAACTTTATGATATGTGAATTGCACTGTGATGTGATAGTGTTTGTGTAACTTACTGCCTTTCATCTAAGATTTGAACTTAGGTCCCTGAAGAGAAATTTGCCATGTATATAAAAGATTATTAATTTGTTCATTTCAGTTTAACATTGTAATAAATTCCACCAAGTGGGCACTAAAAACTATATTTTATGTTTTCATGAGGTTAAATATATTGCCATCTTACACTAAAACAAGCATTTTTTCGTAAATGACGTCAATGAAATATTTATATAACCATTGGAAGTGATGTTCTGAAACATCAAATGTACAGTTGATTACAAGAAGAGGCATTTAAAGTTACTTTAGTTTTGTCTGTATGTACTCTTAATTCTTTGTATGTGTTGTATGATAAAAAGCCTGAACCTACACTCTTTTGTACAAAGTTTAGGCTTAGTGCCAAATTCGGATGTAATTGAAACTGAATGGGTGTTTCCTCAAAAGTGTAGAATTTAACTTATTCCTCGAAGTGAAAGTCAGTTTTTGGACCCAGATGCATTTACTTGTTTATGTTTTGGTGCAATATTATATTTGCCTATGATGTTCTTAGGAAAGGTATTGCTATAAAACTAAAACTGTTATGAACTCCCTGTATAAAATGGGTGTATTATTCTGACATAACTGTTATATTGAATTGCAGTTGTAAAATAAATTATTCTGACAACGTTTTGCAATCAAATATAAACTAGAAAAACACTTTTTTTGGCAAGTTAGGCATTATTAAATGAAGGATATGTACAAAGCAGAAATGATATTGAACGGCATTGTATTGTATCAATAGAAATGTATTGATGAAAGAATAATTAGTTGAGCTTTTAAGGTTATTTAGTTGAGCTTTTAAGGTCAATTAGTTGAGCTTTTAAGGTTTTTGATTTGTGTAAGTTATTGAATGTTATTCATTGAGACATCAGGAAATGCACATTGTTGCAGTGTGCCATTCTGTTGCCATAATTATGTTGTATGATGTTCTGTGTGTAATGTTGCGCATAATTGATTTGTTATTATGGTTAAAATGACATGGGTGATATCATAAATATCTTAATGTCTTTTAGTTCTTATCCCATTTACCTGTTACATTTTTACAATGTACTGCACTTTTGCATAATGCTACTGTGATAGTCTAAGTTGTTGACATAATTGTATATTTGTTGTGTTAAAGAGGTTTTATTTAGGGTTACCCCAGTAAAACATATAAAATTGGGGGGGGGGGGGGGCAATTATTTAAAAAGTGTATGGGTGCGTGTTTGTTTTGCTAATTTGAATCCCAAATTTGCTTCTGTAGGAGGGTGGTGTATTTAATAAGAGTGCCCCCATCCATGGGGTATATACTGTCAATAAATAGCCCTTAAATTGCTCGTAAAAAATATGTGATATTTATATGTTGTTATGTTTATGTCATAATTTTAAGCCAAATTTTTCCTGCACCTGATTAGAATAGGAACTTGGGTAAAAAAACTAGGTATTTATGTAAAACCTCAAAGCTGCACTCTCACAGATTGAATCATTTGACAATTAATTTTATTTTCTGTTTTGGAACAAGCAAATTTATGCGAAAATGCAAGGAAACCAATGCTATAAGACGGCTGATAAAGAAATCAGATCGCAGATTTTTGTAATTAAGTTTAAAAAAATATGTTTAAATTAATGCATTCTCCTTTAACTGTAAGTAACGCTTTTAGCCATAAAACAGGATTTATGAAACCAAGCTGATTGTTTGTCATCATTGTTACATTACTGGAATACAGATATAAGCAAACAAATTGTTAATTTAAATACCAAAACAAAAATAAAGAAGTTATCAAAACGGTACATCTGTGAGAGTGCAGCTTAAAGAAAATGAAGAAATATTCTCCCAATTTCATACATTTAAACGCTTTAAGGTTATTTGAATGAACACATCTCTTATAAGTATGAAAATTGATCCTATTTGTTAAATAATAAGCAAATTAGCTCAAATATTAGGTTTGCAAAATTGCATGGTGGAATAAAAAATATGGCTTTAATACGTTGTTTTAAAACACCGTCTTGTTGAATGTTTACAAATGTGTTAACATTGCGGATATGCCAGCATTAAAAAGGGACTTTGGAAAACGAATGATTTGTTTTGGCATTTCTTTGTTATTTGTTCCATTTTGACAATTCATATCAATTGCATAAATTACATATATGACTTGAATAACAGTTAATTGTAATACTTGTACAAAATGATCACTCTGTTAATCAGGGCAACATGTTCAGTCCATTTGCAACCAATAACTTCCATGTAAAGGTCACAATACTGTATATTTGTTGTTTACTTTTACATCACTTAGTAAGTGCACACATTCATTTGCATTATACTTTGCATCATGTATTAACACAAAGCGATCACAAACTATTTAAATTAAAGGAAATGGAACAAACAAACTACGTTCAATTTCACACAAAAGTGTTCACAACTCGTCGTCGCAGTTCTTGCACCTGCAAGCCTGGTTGTCCCATCCAGGCCTCCATAGCATCTTGGCCTGGGTCCACTACTTGGGCATCGTCCAGTGTCAGACCCCAATCCAAACACATATTGTGCAACCTGGCACATGCCATAAAAATTGCACACGACTTTTCGGGACTGTAACTCAACACACCGCCGGTTTTGTGGAGACATCTGTAAATTGTAAACATAATGGTGATGTTACGGATCGTAACAAGAAACAGTGTCGTATAAAATGCATTAGTAGATGGGCGAGTAAACATAAAGAGTGTTCAATTCTAAAATAAGGTTCAACTATAAAGTCTGTGTTCGATGAGGTGTATGGTGGAAGGATTGAGATAACCCACCGAAACCTTCCTTTCAGGATTCCAAAACTCTGCTCGATAACCATCCTTCCCTTGCTCTGCGCGTTGTTATATCTTGCTTCAGCAGGCGTTACGGGATTAGCAAGCGGAGTTAGCAGGCTGGTAGTGAGTGGATAACCGCTATCAGCCAGCAGCATCCCTGGCCTCTCACTCTCCATGTGTTCCTGTGTTAGATAATGGACAAGAAGTGGTTTTAAAAATCAGTATGTCTTGCATTTCTAAGCAGAAAATAACGTGTGTCACGTAAACTGTCAAAATATGTGCACCTAAAAGTTTGAGGTTGGTTAATATTTAAAGGATAAACAAGTACAGTAGTCGAAAGAAAAGTTCTTAGGTTTGATACATGGACCTATCATGATTCTAATTGTTTTTCCAAGGGTTTCCAAATAGATAAACAAATGCCAGCAGAACTCTTGTATATAATACATGGCTTACTTATTCAGTCATATAGCCATTACCTTCAACGACGAGGTGTTCATGACAGAAGAATCATGCTGCGACCCTGGCCACTTGGCGACAATGTCGATGAACCTAATATATAATAGGAAAAGGGCTAAAACGATCTCAAAATGCAATGATTAAATATTAAGGTCGACAATTACAGAATGCCGATAGATGATCTCATTACCTAGATATATAGGTAATAATCAAATAAAACGATTTACCTTCTGTCGTGGCTACATGTAGCCATCACATTTATAGCATGGAATCCTTTCCGGCATATGTAGGCTTCGCCACTGTCTTTCGGGGCAATGATAGGGACGAGTGTTCCGTCGACTGCACCTATATTAAAATACATCAAGTAAATAACAGATTGGTGTGCACCTTTCATCAGAGAATTACCTTTTCCCGTCGGACCATTTTTCAATTTCAATTCAAATTATTGAAATAAGTTCCTGTATCATTTAAATATAAATGAGTACGAAATACTACTATTAAAAAATACGAACTTTCAACCCATCAGTTAGTATGCATGAAGTCATATAGTCATTACTTATACGTATTGCCTACCTACGATATTGGCAATTTTGCATCTTTTGTAGAAGCCAAGTTTTGCTTCTGCCAATTCTTGTTGTGTTCTTGGAAATCTGGCAAAAGAAAGTGTTTCATTACTAATGCGTTAAACTCAAAAATATGTTAATCTATACTGTGATTACAGAATAAAGAACTCTGTTAAATAACCTGTGATGTTTAAGGTCCATCCACACTGCATTGTGCATTTTACTAGTATGATGGCATATATATATATATATATATATATATATATATTTATATATATAACGCGCTTCGTAATTTAAGGTATACGACAAGGGGCAAAAACAAAAATAGACGAAGAAAGGTGGGGGGGGGGGGGGTATTGCACACAAATAACACAATGATTGAGTTATATCCTTTAAGTAACTTACCTTATATTGTCAATATTTCGATTTACAGCGTCTACAAACTCATGCAACACCCTTGACGCTGTTTGCTTCGATATGCCGTGCAGGTCGGCTACCTCTGATAAGAAATTTCCTTTAGACAGAACTCTAAGCCCAACCAGCACCTGTTACACAAATTAAGTAGTTTATATTACTACAGAAATATTAAATTTTAAAAAGAGCTTTTCGTAGCAATACATATTTACGTTCAACCCCTTTTTTCACTAACTTGTTTAGTACGTCTGCTTTTATATATGAAATGTATTTTTCCAATACCTTATTGAAAAAGACTATAGTGTATGATTACTGAAATAGGCTATCGATGATTCTCAATACATGACGTCATTGTTATTGACCTCATTTTATCTGGAAATTTATGGCTGTAAATATTTACATGTTTGAAGGATTTACGGTGCATTTCATTTCTTGTGGCGAGCCCTGCTGATGTTTGCTGGACTCGCCTTCTTACTATTACTATATTTCACAATTATCGGATAACATGGACAATGAAGGTATGTGTTTTTTGCAAAGGTTTATTTAAAATGCTGTGTCATTCTCATTTCGTTTTGAGGTCTTTATTGCTCATATACATACAGGGTGCGTATTATTAACGATCGTACGAAAAATCGTATCGTAAGTGTTTACGACAGGTTTACGATTTTAGCTACGAGCGTCTTATCAAGCCTGTCGCAATTATATCAGTATTTCGTAACCTTACGATAATCGTACGCATGCGCAGTTAAAGCGAGCTCTTCAAACGAAGGTATTTTATCTGATGTTTGGTGTCTGCTGTCAGTTTTCACTTGGACGTAAACAAGTTGTAAAAGTTCTGTTAGAGGATGTCTTTAAGCGGAAAAGAAAAGAAGCGAGGGCCAAACTGGACGATAGAAGAAAGAAATACGCTTATAGAGCTATGCCGGGCCAGTACAAACACACTCAAAATGAACTGGGGAGAAGTGGCTGACAGGTTTTTCCTTTTGTTTATTTGTTAACTTTCTTGTATCAGTAGTTGTGAATCTGTTTATCGACACCTGTACATATATTAAAATGTATATGGATATGTTAAGGCTAGTATCTGTTCTGACTAGTCATAAACAAGTTTTATTTTCCTTAGTCGATTTGTATTAAATAAATTACTAAATTAAAATTGGGTTGTTTTTTTTTTTTAACTGAAGATTAAAAGTCGATACTGTATATGTTGATTGAATTGCTGTTTTTGTTGTTGAGAATGGGAGATATACCCTAGGCATAATTATTTAATATTAATTAGCACATTTATTTCATACTCACAAAATGTTCATGATTGATATATACATATTCAATTCATTAAATTTTGTTTTGCAGGGTGAACAGTATCGGGGGAAACTCCAGAGTCGCCCCTGAGGTTAAAAAGAAGTGGACTGATATGAAGGTACTATATAAAGTAATATAACAGGTGATATGCTAAAGAAAATTATGTTTTCAATATAATTCATCATGTGCAGCAGACAGCTTGTTACAACTCAGATGAAAAACATGAGGGTATTTTGGTTTCATTAGACTTGCAGTGTGTCTTATTTACTGGATATTGGACTGAAATTAAGCAATATCCTAAAACTATAAGAATGGGTATTTTATCAACAACAAAACATTCTCTAAAAGTAACAATGAAGTAAAAGGAAACCATATATTAAAGCTGCACTCTCACAGAGTGAACGTTTCGACAACTTTTTTAATTTTTGTCTTGGAATGGGCTGATTTTGCAAAAATGCATGGAAACCAGTTATATAAGACTGCTGCTAAAATAATTGATCGCAGTTTTTTGTGAGATTGAAAATTGATGTTTTATGCATTTTTCTTTACGCGTTAGTAATAGTTTAAGACATAAATAAACCAGTCAATTGTAACAACGGACCCCCCCCCCCAGGCCAGGGGGATAGCGGGGACTTTTTTGGTCCAGCCAACCCGAGGTGAAATCCCCGCTGGAGACAAACTGCTGGTAAAATCACCGTCAAATGTCACCGCATCCCTGACTTAAGACAGGCCCATTCCCTGTTAATTTTGGCGCAAAGACAAAACTACTCAGGGCCACTTGGAATACAGATATAAGCAAACAAATTGTTAATTTAAATACCAAAACAAAAATAAAGAAGTTATCAAAACGGTACATCTGTGAGAGTGCAGCTTAAAGAAAATGAAGAAATATTCTCCCAATTTCATACATTTAAACGCTTTAAGGTTATTTGAATGAACACATCTCTTATAAGTATGAAAATTGATCCTATTTGTTAAATAATAAGCAAATTAGCTCAAATATTAGGTTTGCAAAATTGCATGGTGGAATAAAAAATATGGCTTTAATACGTTGTTTTAAAACACCGTCTTGTTGAATGTTTACAAATGTGTTAACATTGCGGATATGCCAGCATTAAAAAGGGACTTTGGAAAACGAATGATTTGTTTTGGCATTTCTTTGTTATTTGTTCCATTTTGACAATTCATATCAATTGCATAAATTACATATATGACTTGAATAACAGTTAATTGTAATACTTGTACAAAATGATCACTCTGTTAATCAGGGCAACATGTTCAGTCCATTTGCAACCAATAACTTCCATGTAAAGGTCACAATACTGTATATTTGTTGTTTACTTTTACATCACTTAGTAAGTGCACACATTCATTTGCATTATACTTTGCATCATGTATTAACACAAAGCGATCACAAACTATTTAAATTAAAGGAAATGGAACAAACAAACTACGTTCAATTTCACACAAAAGTGTTCACAACTCGTCGTCGCAGTTCTTGCACCTGCAAGCCTGGTTGTCCCATCCAGGCCTCCATAGCATCTTGGCCTGGGTCCACTACTTGGGCATCGTCCAGTGTCAGACCCCAATCCAAACACATATTGTGCAACCTGGCACATGCCATAAAAATTGCACACGACTTTTCGGGACTGTAACTCAACACACCGCCGGTTTTGTGGAGACATCTGTAAATTGTAAACATAATGGTGATGTTACGGATCGTAACAAGAAACAGTGTCGTATAAAATGCATTAGTAGATGGGCGAGTAAACATAAAGAGTGTTCAATTCTAAAATAAGGTTCAACTATAAAGTCTGTGTTCGATGAGGTGTATGGTGGAAGGATTGAGATAACCCACCGAAACCTTCCTTTCAGGATTCCAAAACTCTGCTCGATAACCATCCTTCCCTTGCTCTGCGCGTTGTTATATCTTGCTTCAGCAGGCGTTACGGGATTAGCAAGCGGAGTTAGCAGGCTGGTAGTGAGTGGATAACCGCTATCAGCCAGCAGCATCCCTGGCCTCTCACTCTCCATGTGTTCCTGTGTTAGATAATGGACAAGAAGTGGTTTTAAAAATCAGTATGTCTTGCATTTCTAAGCAGAAAATAACGTGTGTCACGTAAACTGTCAAAATATGTGCACCTAAAAGTTTGAGGTTGGTTAATATTTAAAGGATAAACAAGTACAGTAGTCGAAAGAAAAGTTCTTAGGTTTGATACATGGACCTATCATGATTCTAATTGTTTTTCCAAGGGTTTCCAAATAGATAAACAAATGCCAGCAGAACTCTTGTATATAATACATGGCTTACTTATTCAGTCATATAGCCATTACCTTCAACGACGAGGTGTTCATGACAGAAGAATCATGCTGCGACCCTGGCCACTTGGCGACAATGTCGATGAACCTAATATATAATAGGAAAAGGGCTAAAACGATCTCAAAATGCAATGATTAAATATTAAGGTCGACAATTACAGAATGCCGATAGATGATCTCATTACCTAGATATATAGGTAATAATCAAATAAAACGATTTACCTTCTGTCGTGGCTACATGTAGCCATCACATTTATAGCATGGAATCCTTTCCGGCATATGTAGGCTTCGCCACTGTCTTTCGGGGCAATGATAGGGACGAGTGTTCCGTCGACTGCACCTATATTAAAATACATCAAGTAAATAACAGATTGGTGTGCACCTTTCATCAGAGAATTACCTTTTCCCGTCGGACCATTTTTCAATTTCAATTCAAATTATTGAAATAAGTTCCTGTATCATTTAAATATAAATGAGTACGAAATACTACTATTAAAAAATACGAACTTTCAACCCATCAGTTAGTATGCATGAAGTCATATAGTCATTACTTATACGTATTGCCTACCTACGATATTGGCAATTTTGCATCTTTTGTAGAAGCCAAGTTTTGCTTCTGCCAATTCTTGTTGTGTTCTTGGAAATCTGGCAAAAGAAAGTGTTTCATTACTAATGCGTTAAACTCAAAAATATGTTAATCTATACTGTGATTACAGAATAAAGAACTCTGTTAAATAACCTGTGATGTTTAAGGTCCATCCACACTGCATTGTGCATTTTACTAGTATGATGGCATATATATATATATATATATATATATATTTATATATATAACGCGCTTCGTAATTTAAGGTATACGACAAGGGGCAAAAACAAAAATAGACGAAGAAAGGTGGGGGGGGGGGGGGTATTGCACACAAATAACACAATGATTGAGTTATATCCTTTAAGTAACTTACCTTATATTGTCAATATTTCGATTTACAGCGTCTACAAACTCATGCAACACCCTTGACGCTGTTTGCTTCGATATGCCGTGCAGGTCGGCTACCTCTGATAAGAAATTTCCTTTAGACAGAACTCTAAGCCCAACCAGCACCTGTTACACAAATTAAGTAGTTTATATTACTACAGAAATATTAAATTTTAAAAAGAGCTTTTCGTAGCAATACATATTTACGTTCAACCCCTTTTTTCACTAACTTGTTTAGTACGTCTGCTTTTATATATGAAATGTATTTTTCCAATACCTTATTGAAAAAGACTATAGTGTATGATTACTGAAATAGGCTATCGATGATTCTCAATACATGACGTCATTGTTATTGACCTCATTTTATCTGGAAATTTATGGCTGTAAATATTTACATGTTTGAAGGATTTACGGTGCATTTCATTTCTTGTGGCGAGCCCTGCTGATGTTTGCTGGACTCGCCTTCTTACTATTACTATATTTCACAATTATCGGATAACATGGACAATGAAGGTATGTGTTTTTTGCAAAGGTTTATTTAAAATGCTGTGTCATTCTCATTTCGTTTTGAGGTCTTTATTGCTCATATACATACAGTACAGTACATGCTACCTGGTGTATCTTTATATTGCTCTACTTTGATACATCATTTATAAAACTTATATAAAAGCATTGAGTTAATTCAAGCACTCAATGAAATTTTGAATAAGTTATATAGATATAACTGACGGTCTTTTTTTTAAGAGTACCAGTACAGTTTTACCTTCGTCATAGACGATACCGATTGTGACCTGTTTGTAGGAGGTGAAAGGTCATTTCTTAGGTTATCTTCCAAATAAATAATGGCGATTCGTGAGAGTCTATATCGGTCCACAACCTCCACATCTGACAGATGATCTAAGGATGAAATGCGATCCTTAAAGGTGCGTTGTTTTCTTCTTCTTTGGCCGAAAACAAACAACGCCGCCATATTTACGAAATTTACGAGAGCGTTTCACCTGTCGTAACTTTAACGCACCAGTTAAGATAATCGTAAGTTTACGAATCTTAGTAAGACGCGGTTACGATCGTAAATTTGACGTACGACAAACTTACGATAATATTTGCGCGTACGATCGTTGATAATACGCCCCCACAGTACAGTACATGCTACCTGGTGTATCTTTATATTGCTCTACTTTGATACATCATTTATAAAACTTATATAAAAGCATTGAGTTAATTCAAGCACTCAATGAAATTTTGAATAAGTTATATAGATATAACTGACGGTCTTTTTTTTACCTGTCGTAACTTTAACGCACCAGTTAAGATAATCGTAAGTTTACGAATCTTAGTAAGACGCGGTTACGATCGTAAATTTGACGTACGACAAACTTACGATAATATTTGCGCGTACGATCGTTGATAATACGCCCCCAATATCTATTATATAGTGCGTACATACATAAACCTACGCGATAACATTTTAAACCTGTGAACTTTTAACATAATATGTGCGTACATAAACTGTGATTCGTATATATATATAATTGACATTTTACGGGCGAAGGTGAATTTTTACTACGCACACCGTGCGGGACAAGATATACAACAACAACAACAATGGCGATGCTTTATTGACAGAAGTCGATCTAAATTAAACTAATTATGTGTGTTTCATAACACACTGAAGTGCATTAAGTAAAAGGTATTGGCTAAAATAATAAAAGTGTAACTTTTTTGTTTAAATTTAACAGTGAAGTGTTCAGTATTGTGGAGTAACAGTGGCGCAGTATGAAATGCATACAACAAAGAAATAGAGTAATGCATACAACATAGGCAAAGAAGGGTTTTCACATTTGCATACAACATACACAAAGAAGGATGTTGAGAAACGCATACAATATAGAATAAGAACAAAAATATTGACATTGAAATATTATTGTTTAAATCAATAAATTATTATGTTTATGAGGTTAGTCAAGTGAGAAATAGTTTATTAACTTTATATTTGAATTTTGCTTTTAAAACTAAAACATAATTGATTTGTTTTTCAAACTTTTTGTTTTGTTTGAATAGGGAAAAGATCCTTATATGAAATCATTAAAATTGGTTTAATAGCTTGAAGGAAACAAAAAGTTTATGAAAACTTTGCAATTGGATAAATTAAAGATTGTATTCATTGTGTATACTACAAGTATATAAGTACATTTAGGAAACAGAAACATATCATGTCACACTGATTACAATACATCAGAAACTTGTAAAATAAATCTATATAAATAATTTCTCATAAGTTTAGTAAAGCACCTGGTACTTGATAAAAGACATACATGTATTTTTAAGAATTATTGTAAATTATATGTAACAATTATAAACTGTATCCGAAATGAACAACACATTTGCATAAATATATAAAAAATAATGAATACAACAGAGAAGCATGTGGGATGTAAAGAGTTTACACATGATAAATGTACATTCATTTGATTACTTTAATGAGTAATTTTTTACTTAAATATTGCATGAAAAACACAGAAATTCCTCAGTGGTTGTTGAATTATCTGAAGGTGTGTTAACACAATATTTGTTGGTCTTTACGGGTGTGGTGAATTTGACATGCAGGCGAAATCGTTGGGTCTATATTAAAATTATATTTCCACCGTTCTTCATCCTCATCGAAAAGTGGGAGACATTATATAGTATTACGTACTAAGTAAATGTGTTCTATACAAAATATGTGCTGCTTCCATATGTTTCAAAGAAAGCCTTTTGTTAAGTTTTTGTCATTAACAGTCAAATTAAGGTTGACCAGTAAGAAACATTTCTGAAACTAGTTCATTATATACAAAGCTTTCACATTTTTCTTTTTCTGGTAATGGTTCTATTTTAGGGATTTTATGAATTCAATTTGCCTCAAACTTTAATTTAAAAAAATCTTTTTTTCCTGCTTTGGAGTCCTTGATGTTTAATTAGTAATTTTGGCGTTAATGCAGAGTAAAAAAAGTGTTTTTTGCTTTCCCGGGATTTTGTGTTTTCTTTGGCGTTAAACTTAATGTGTTGTCTAGATTTACAAAATCATCAAATTCAATAAAGATTAAGATGATCTTAATCTTTATTGAATTTGATGATTTTGTAAATCTAGACAGTATCTGATCAATACACAGAAACTGTGTACTATATACAGATTGGTAGGGGTCACTTATCCAATAAAATTAAGGGTCACTTGTCCAGTAAAATACCAGTTATTGGAGATTACTTATGTGTATTGTCTGCCATAAGGTGTCCAAATGACATAATTATGATTCATTAATGACATAATCATGATTCATTATATATTTTTCATTAGTCACCTAACACCTATCTTTATGGCATCCCTTAAATTAACGATGTGTGAATAAAGAACAAACAAACGATTGCATAGCACCTGCTATCATGGATAATTGGAGTATTGTCTCAGAATTTTGGGGAGTTTATAATAAGGAAGTCAATAAATGAAATCAAAGGATTGTTATTTCTCAACTCATTTTATTGGAAAGAAAACACTATAACACGATTTATCCAAGCACTCTGACAAATATTTTGTCTGACTATGTCCTATTACTAAAGCCATTGTTTATAAAAAAAAAATGATAAATTTATTCTAATCACAAATATTGCAATCAATATAATATGCACATGTAATAACTACAAATTTAATCTAACAGAATAACCAAATTTACTACACGAAATATATATACCTACCCTTTTTACTCATTTTTCCTTTCAATTTATAATTTCAAAAGGATCATTTTATATATTTGGGATTGTTTGTTCTGATGAATGTATTGGATACGGAAAGATCAAATGTTGTTTTTTTGCATTAAAAGTTAAACTATTAAACAAATTTAACATCTGAGGTTTATCCCTTTACAAAATATATTAATAATTATCTATATTTCTCATTTTGCAATAATGGTAAGAACTTATAAATCCTATTTTCACCTATTACAATACAAATCATCAATTCAGACATTTTTACAACTACCAAAAAATGGTTTAGTTTTTCATCTTATGATGAAATGAAAGTTATTAAAAGTAATTCTGTGTTTGGTTTTATAATCCTCATGCTTCTTCAGGTAATCTTAAAATTTATATTTTGTTATTGTTGTTCCGTGTCTTTGCTTTCCCCGATTTCAAAGTTTTCATAAAAGAAATACTAAATTGTTTCTTTATAAATCTAGATATTAAACCATTAAACCAATTTTAATGATTTGAAATAAGGTTCTTTTCCCTATTCAAACAAAACAAAAAGTTTACAAACAATCAATTAGGTTTTAATTCTAAAAGCAAAATTCAAAAATAAAGTGAATTAACTATTTTTCACTTGACTAAACTTCATAAACATAATAATTTATTGATTTTAACAATAAAATTCCACTGTCAATATTTTTGTTCTTATTCTATATTGTATGCGTTTCTCAACATCCTTCTTTGTGTATGTTGTATGCAAATGTGAAAGCCCTTCTTTGCCTATGTTGTATGCGTTACACAATTTCTTTGTTGAATGCATTTCATACCGACCCAGTAACAGTTGAAGAATATAATTATTTTACATTGGTACGGCTCAGTTGACTTGTGGCGTTTAGGGAACAAAATGAATATCCAAATGTTAAAAAAGTTCCCTAAACGCACATTATTGTGGCTTGTCACGAATTACGGACACTACGGACCATGGACATTACGGACCAGACATTACGGACCAGATTTAGGGACACTACGGACCAGATTTAGGGACATTACGGACCATCTTCGGAATCTTACGGACCATGATTTAAACATTTTTTTTTTAAATTAATCACTCATTAGTTTATAATTTGTTAATAAATACTTGAATATGAGTGCTCAGTATGACGTTATATCTTCCATAAAACTGAAAAATCCCGTGAAGTTCGAATAGATCTCAATATAAAATCTTGTGAAATTCCAAAAGGTGTTAAAGAACTATGCATTTATAACAATTATGTGAACAATAATGAACGAAATTTGAAAGATCGGCAGTTAAATCAGTTAAAAGCAACAGAAGAAATATTTTCCAAAACAGTTTATTTCCCAAAATAAATCGAGCAGAAGTATTTTCCAAAACAGTTTATTTACCAAAATAAATCGAGCATATATTAAATAAACAATATACATAATTATAGATATAACGTTGATTTTCGGCTCGAGTCGAGCGTTTTGGTGACGCCATCTTGCACTGAAACCAACCATTTGGTCACGTGGATTCCCCGCCTTGACTGAACCTTTCAATTAAAACAGTTGAAACGGAAAACAAACAAATATGACGATTCAAAGTTTATTTCAGAAAGCAATCGATCACATATGAAAACATTAATATTCACATTTACAATTATAGGATAAACACATATTTCGTTCATTATTATTCAAATTATTATAATATTTTATTAAAAATACATTGATGTTTAACATTGGAATTTCCTGGATTTTTCAGTTACATTAAAGATAATTTTCATACTGAGCACTAATATTCAAGTATTTATTAACAAATTTAAGACCAATGAGTGAATAAATTAAAAAAAAATGTTTAAAAACATTATAAATGATGGTCCGTAAGTTTCTGAAGATGGTCCGTAATGTACCTAAATCTGGTCCGTAGTGTCCCTAAATCTGGTCCGTAATGTCTGGTCCGTATATCCATGGTCCGTAGTGTCCGTGACCCCTTGTCACAGGGGGCAGAAACCAAAAAAAATGTTTTCTTTGTAAATATAGGCTTAAATAAACAAAAATAATTTGTTTCTGGCCCCTGTTGGACAGGTAAACAGTTAAAATATCAGATTTAATGCTTATCAAAATAAGTTTCATTGTTTTGTGATATCACATTCACTTATATTTTTAAATGGACACATTCATGCCCTACTACATTCATTTATTTCATACTAATTTCTAAAACATGACAACTACATCATGTATTGTAGTTGAGTCATGTTTCAGTTTATTTCATAATAATTTCTCAAACATGACTCAACTGCATCATGTAGTTGAGTCATGTTTCAGAAATTAGTATGAAATAAATGAATATACATAATTTTGACTCAATGACAACAGCTTAAGTATTCATAACAATTAGTATTGAAAGTAGTATCCCGGAACAACTTGTTTTCGACCGCCTAAGAATTATTTACATTTCAATCATAAATAAGTGATGATAAAAGATAAATGTTTGTGTGAATCATTTAAAACAATCATTCATCTTTGAAAAAACGAAATTAAATCTGTTTCAATCGTCTGTTGTTTACATTTTTAATCCAAAATGACGGCTGTCACATGTTGTATTTGACCAAGATACAACCTGTTTTCGACCATGACCTTTGACTTTACTTCACAACAAAAGTGTGTGCACAATATTTTTCATTTAATTTGTTTAACTTGTTTTAACTGTTTGAAGTATTTTTTTATTTTTTTTAAAGTAATTGAATGTTTATATATTTTCCATACAGTCACTTTATAGTTACTTATCACCACAAGAGGGGCAAAGGAATGCATCATCCCTTCTAATGGCTTTCACATGGGTACAAAGTAATAAATTCAGCCATCATGAACCGTGGTATCACTGGTCCAACTCTGAATGAGCCTCATATGACCTGCCTAGGCTGCAATATGTATAATTTTATGATAACTGAGAGCCCAATTGCAATTCAATATAGTCACCTGTAGATAAATTATATCAATTTTAGAATAAACAATATACCATATTTTGATGCACTTTTAATGTTGTGCACAATACTTAGAAAACGATAGAGCATAGGTTATAGGCTTTGGTAGATATATGTACAATCTGGCAAACAAAAACAGCATGCTTTTAAAGGAGTAATTAAAATGTGAAATCATTCTAAATGAAGGGCTTAATTTGGCATTAATTGAAAATGCCTAATTGGTGTTGTTTCAAGTAAAACTGGAGTTTTTTAACACTAGCATTCCCATTCTTTTTCAAATGAAGTTTTCTGACTGTTCTACTGTTATGGTTAACAATTATGGAGCTTATTTTTACCGTAAGTGACGCAAAAAAAGAATTGTTTTCCTATTTTCAGGGGGCGGTCGAATATAGGTTGTGGTCAAAAATAGGTTGTGGTCGAAAATAGGTTGTTCTAGGATACCAAAACATACACAATCTTGAACTTTGCAAGTGCCCATTTAATGCGCATTAAAGTGGTATTTCTGACCCAGCACCCTGCCCTTAACAAATGACCCGGCTGTAACACTGTGGTGCCATCCACAATGACTCACTGGCATCTACTAGAAAGAAGAAAACAATTCAATCCAAGGTCTTTTTTCTCATGCCTTAATGGCGTAACTTAGCACAGTGTCACTTGTGGGGAACATAGTTGAAAGCCAGTATGATAAGGTTGGCTTGATTCTTGCTAATAGTCAAATTGTCCTTCAATCTGGGCCATATTGTCTTCTTATAGTGGCCCTAGGGTGCATCAATCTTAGCTGTAGCATTTGGCTGCATTGGGAGGTGGTTTTTATTATCCATTTACCAATTTCAGCCAGTTGTAAGTTTAAAACTTTAAGATAATGTGAATCTGTATTTTCTTTTATTCATTGCTCAAATCAGAGATCATCATACATATTACTAGGAGTGTTAAATTTGCATGATGAGCAATTTGCTTGATGCTGAAAATAGAACAATGTGATATACCATGTACTACATATTGTTAATACATTGTATTAATATTTTTCAGACTGAAATTGAATTGACACAATATCCGCTGCTCTCCCTTTACCCAAACCTGGTTCCCTTGGTCAGCAGTAGAATGGATACAGGCGAGAAGGAATCAGCAGATAGTGAACATATGCACTCAACGCGGGCCATTCTCCAGTTTCTTGCTGCATGTTTCCTCATAATCATAGCAGTAGGGCTTGGAAGTGTATGGCATTTCCTGTTTCTTTGCTACAAAAATCAAGGAGGTAATTTTTAAGTCAGTTTTATAAGCAACCCAATTGTAGTCATCAAAATTGGACTTTTGTATGAACAAGCCTGAATTCTTATATTATTGCTTGTCATCAAATTTTGGAAAAAGCCTTGGCCTGCTATATAAAATCCAGAATTTGTGCAAGTCCGGAAAGCATTTTACCAGTGTAGGGCTTGCAGGCTTCAGCTAATTTGACCACTACACTCTTAGTCATGTTTAGATTATATTTTATTGTGAAATGAAATATGTTTTTACACTGAATTCAACAAATATCCTCTAAATACCATACATTGTTCTTGTTTACCTGACAATGTAACAAAAAGCAAGAAAGCAGTCCCAGCTGAGATTGAATACTGGCTCCAGCAGCCAGCTGAATATGAAAGGTATGGCCTCATTGAGGATGAGTTTGGCCTTCTAGATGGATGATAAGCCATGTTTGAGTTTAATGTTTCAGGTGCATTCCTCATGCAATGTTGTAGCCTGTTGGCAGTGATATGCCTTAGCCTGTTCTACATGGAGATCTCCAACGGACATCAGAAAGTTAACTTGCTATTCAAAGGTAGTATAAATATATCTTATTTTTAACTTGAGATTGTACAAATTTCTCCTTATTACTACAATTAGACAACTGTCTGCTGTAAAATAGGCCAAAGACAGTAATTCGTAGTGCCATTTTCATTATTGGCCTCCCAAAATGAACAGTAGTTGACTTTAACTAACCGATTCCAGTGTGAGGGCTCGACATGATAATTATATTCGTACCTACAAGATGCAAGTGTTTGCCATGTTGAATTATGACCACATCAAGTAACTGGGATAAAAAGGAATGTGCCACATCATACTCTATTCAATTTTTTCAGTTTAATGAATCATTTAACTGATTTTTAGTGTTGATATCTGTGTATTTTAATAAGTGGAATCACACTGAATGTTCACAAAGCATATGTTTGACTAAAAGTATGATACAAGAGAGTAAAGTCCTTCACAAAGGCGCAATCGGTTGTTGGGTTTCTGAAATTTTACTGGAATGTTAGTAATTTTAGAGCTGAGTAAGGTGTATTAAGAGAAATGTCTGTGTAAATAAACTCCTGAAAGGATTGATCAAATGTATGGCTGGTGATGATTGTTACTTAATAGAACAATAAAAAACGATTTTTTTGTTTACAAGTGAAAACAATACACAATATGTGAATCTTAGGAGGATTATTTAATATATGGTAGATCCTGTCTCAACCCAATATGTGAAAATTAACAATACAGGGAGAGTTACTTGAGTACTTGAGCAAAGATGTCAATTCTTGCAATTAAATATTTTATTATTCAAAACATATACATCTAGTTGATTGAAAATGTATGCCACAAGCTTCTTGGCCGTGGTCAGATGTATGTGTATGTAGGTGTACATATAAATATCTGTGTTGTTGTGATATTTTCAGGCTGTTTGTTCCTGGTATTTCTATCAGCGGTCACTATGACACAGGGTCCCTTGATTCCAGACTATTCATATTCAGGTCTAGGGCTCTGCTCTACAACGGAACCAGAGTTTTGTGCAAGAGCGAAATGCAGGTATGTATACAATTTATAATAAGAAATAAAACAGTGTTTAAAAGACGCAAAGCTCAAGTCCAGGCTTCGTTCTAAAGTTACTTATAGAATAAAATATTGTTGACCATGGATTTTGGTTGATAATTGCCCCAGTGGGAAGAATAATTGTCTTAAGAAAATACGGTAATATTTCACTGTGGCAATCAACCAAAAGCCATGGTCAACAACATCCATTACTATATAATATATGTTTTTTGATTTTACCTGGTTTTAGAAAATGCATAAATAAGATAAATCTAGGATTTGATTAGCAATAAAGGAAGTCTGCAAAGTAAAAAAAAAATATGTAACTACAAATTAGTTGTACATGACGTTTGCCACAGTTTGTTTAAAATATTAGTAACTAATATTTTTTATGCCCCCGAAGGTGGGCATATTAAAATCGCACCGTCCGTCCGTCCGTCCGGCCGGCTCTGTAACTTTCCCTTGTATGGACAGATTTTAAAATATCTTGCCACATGTGTTCCACATACCAAGACGACGTGTGGCGTGCAAGACCCGTGTCCCTACCTCAAAGGTCAAGGTCACACTTAGTGTTTATTCACAATGGAGTGCTGCATATAAGGACATAGAACTAATTATAGGTTGTCGTGTCCGGGCTGTAACTTTCTCTTGTATGGACAGATTTTAAAATAACTTGCCAAATGTGTTCCACATACCAAGACGACGTGTCGCCTGCAAAACCCGTGTCCCTACCTCAAAGGTCAAGGTCACACTTAGTGTTTATTCACAATGGAGTGCTGCATAAAGGACATAGAGTATAGGTTGTCGTGTCCGGGCTGTAACTTTCCCTTGTATGGACAGATTTTAAAATAACTTGCCACATGCGTTCCACATACCAAGACGACGTGTCGCGTGCAAGACCCGTGTCCCTACCTCAAAGGTCAAGGTCACACTTAGTGTTTATTCACAATAGAGTGCTGCATACAAGGACATAGGGTATAGGTTGTCGTGTCCGGGCTGTAACTTTCCCTTGTAACGACAGATTTTAAAATAACTTGCTACATGTGTTCCACATACGAAGACGACGTGTCCTGTGCAAGACCCATGTCCTTACCTCTAAGGTGAAAGATAAGTGTTCATTCACAAGGGAATTCAGAATATAAGGACATAACAGTGTAGGTTGTCAAGTATGGGTGGTATTTTTTTATGTTCAGAGGAAATTTAAAATAACTTGCCATATGTATTTGACACATAAAGGCAAGATCAACTTTTCATGTACTGACCTTGTTCGTAGGTCAATGTCACATTCGGGGGCATTCTTCACATACTGTGACAGCTCTTGTTTATTTTTTGGTTTACAAGAATTTTTGGGAAAAAATGTCCACTGGGTGGTCGAAAAAAAAGAAGAAAGGAAAAAAGTCACAAAACATACTCTTAAAGGGTGAAAATCAGAGAACAACATAACAACATTGAAAATTTATATCATTTACTTGACATTTTAACTTCTTAAACTCCTATAAATGCATGTTTTAATACACTCAAAGTTTCAAAGTTCTAATTAAACACACAGTTTAAATCTTACATAAACTGTGCATATAAAACATCAATGAAATTGACTGTATGTATACATGTATAAACTACATTTTTATCCAAGATACATTGAATATCACTCAGCAAGACATTTGTTTAGCTTTAAGGGTATGCTAAAGCAAAAGTCAGTGTTCGACACTAACGGGATCCCGAGGACACCAATTTTTCGGGAGGAACACCTGAACTTCAAAGTCCGGTATTCCGTCGGGACACTTAAATTTTGACCGATAAAAGCTAAATATCAATAATAAATAGCGTTTCATGAATTAATTACCTAAACTTTCTTGACTGTGCATGTAAAAAAGATATTAATATTAATATGTCGCACACACCAAAGCGAAAGTATGGCTGACCTTTTCACTATAATTACGTCATGAACCTATAAATAAACAGGTCATTTCACAGTGCGCATGCGGGTTAACGCTTCCGCTTTGTTGTTTACATTATCAACAAGGTCAGAGGTGAAGGACTTTGATAATCGGTACAATAATTATGGTGTCAGAGGTGACAAACTTTTATAATCGGTACAATAATTATGGTGAACTAGTTTGCTCATGTGTCAGAACCGCCCAAAAAGATGCCAAAACTGCTGACTTTGATGCCTTAATGATGCGACCATCGAGTTGTTACAGTAACATTTACGGCACAAAAGACTGGCATCCTACGGAACTAGTTTACTGGGAAGCCATCCTACTATTCAGCATTCTTTGTTTTATGCCTTGATCAAAACATTATAGAAATAAAATTCCCAAACTTTTATTATTTATCTTCAATCAATGGATAAAAAAATATGACATTTTGGCGCGAAAATATACATACACTATTTTCCAGTTGTCTGCTCTTCCAGTATGCACTACACTTGTTGGGCAGTCTGATTGATTCACAAGCCAGATGTAATATTTCTACTGTTTTTCAATCAAAAGCAATGACATCTGACAAGAACCTGGACCATGGCATTTATAATGCGTATTTTCCGAAAATCTAAAAATAGTAACAACATCAAGTTTTTGTTTACATTGTACCTATTGTGTGACTTAGACATTCTACCACTTTTGAATCCAATCTACCGACTTAAGACCCAAACCTTCCTCTCTGCCATTGCCAGAGGTTCACATGGGTGACTTTGTGCTATAACTAACTTGTCATTGCATGCTGTTGAAAACATGTATAATATGGTGTATACTTGAATTACAAATTGAAAAGTAAAAGGCACTGGATTTGTATGTTCAATTTAATATTAAAACAGGCTCATTAATGAAAAAAAATGTAATAAATGGAAGGGACTCTTAATTTCAGGAAGGGACACCTGATTTCAGATGTTGGTGTCCCTTCGGGGTCCCTTGGCAAAATGGTTAGTGTCGACCCCTGAAAGTGAATGCAGAACGCTTAAAAACTGACCAATATTAAATTTAAAAAACAAACAAAGAGAAGGCGCATTTTACGCATTAAAATACACAAAAATTGCACTGTATTTAAACAAAACATTACATTTTCTAAACATTGTCTCAGTTATTTTGTCAATAAAGTGAAATAATTACCAATTTTGTAAACAAGGAAGTAACATTTTATGAAGACATTTGAGCTTTAATATTGTGAAAACAATTCCTGAAAAACTAAAAACCAATCTAGACCTAGATTTGAGTTTACCCTTACCATGCGGGGTCCGAATATATTCAGACCTAGTTGTGTGTAACCCGATCCATGCTAAGTCCAGATATTTTCGGACCGGGATATTTACCATGGGATGTTCACCAAATCCATTTCAAATTCAAATCTTGCAGCAAATTACCACATCAGTACATAAAAATCACATAGCAAAATAATAAATCTAGCATGTGACTTAACTTTATGTACCAACAATAGTAAACTGACAGAAATCCATAATTATGTATCGGATATTTTCATTTTCTCCCAACTCTGCCATTTTTTGTATGCGTTCACAGGGCATCTATACTTCTATATGTTTATGTTTGTTTATTTTTCATTTTAAAGAGTATTCCTTAGTTACAACAACAAATCTCATTTATAGTGAAATATCTGTTTTATCTAAATGTTTTGCACAATTACAACTATCGGCATCAACTGGTAAATGTCATTGACACATGTGTTCAACTCTTTCTTTGTTTTTCATTGTTTTAACTCTATTAACCCAAACATGAATTAACATGTAATCTAGAATAAACACAAGCTTTACATTGACTCAATGACAAGTATTTCCAAACCATTCTGTGATTTAAAATCCATAAACACCACCGACCAGGTTTTCTATGATTGTTTTTTTTTACTTTTTTTAGTAAGGCCACTACTTTTATATAAACTGGTTTACAAAACCGGCGGGTCTAATTTTCTGAAAAGTACAAAAAATAAATAAATTGAATTTTACTTTTTGTTTCAAAATTATTTTCCCGACCGTATTGATTTTTGGTGCAAAATGAATGTCTGCAATGCAGCGTTTCTTTTAATGCACCCAAAGATGGGCATATTAAAATCACACCTTCCATCCTACTGTGTGTCCGGCTCAACTTCTCGTTTCTTGGCTGTGACTTTCTCTTGTATGGACAGATTTTAAAATAACTTGCCACATATGTTCGGCATATAAAGACGATGTGTCGCGTACAAGACCAGTGTTCCTACCTCTTAGGTCAAGGTCACACTTAGTGTTTGAATACTATGGAATGCTGGATATAAGGACATAGAGTATAGGTTGTCGTGTCCGAGCTGTTACTTTCTCATGTATGGACATATCTTAAAATAACTCGCCACATGTGTTTGACATACCAAAACGCAGGTCGAGTGCAAAACCTGTATCCCTACCTCTTAGGTCAAGGTCACACTTAGTGTTTGAATACTAAAGAATGCTGCATGTACGGACATAGAGTATAGGTGGTCGTGTCAGATCTGTAACTTCCTCATATATGGACATTATTTAAAATAACTTGCCACATGTGTTTGACATACCAAGACCCAGGTCATGGAAGACTAGTGTCCCTACCTCTAATATTGCACACTAAAGATTGACTATAAACACAATAAATTACTCAAGTATCAATGGAAAGTTCAAACATTCCTTAAAAAGTGTATTTTATAATTTTTATTGAACATTTTCTGACTATATTATAACTTGTAAAACAACAAACTTTACTAGCTTTAAAAAATAAAACTTTAAATGGCCGAAATGCCATTCTTCATAAACATAAAAAGGCAGGGCTTCTAAAACCCAACAATGTGCAGGTCTGGACAGATTTTGACCACGTCAGACCGATTTCAGGAACAGAAAATGGTTAAAAAATAGGCCTGAAATTTGTTCATTTTTCTATTTTTGATCCAAAAAAGTCAGTTAATTGTAAAACACAACCTCAGGTTTGTCATACACCCCCCCAATAAAAGTGACAACAAGATCACAATCATCAGATTGACTTGACCATCTTATTTGTTTCGCTACGGTGAACACTCGATATCTTCTTATTGGCAGACACATGTAATCAATCCAAACACGTGGTTGATCACAGGAAACACATAATATATAACGCAAATATTTTGGATACTGTTTGCAATGTTATTTTTTCCATGTCCGAAATAGAACTCGCATTTTTCATACGATTAGGCTTTGCGTGTGTACAGGCTAAATGGCAGGTTTCAAAGCACAATTCATTAATCGTTACATTAATTTATCAACAATCATCAATGGTTACTTATTTGGCCTAATGTAAGTCCCATCAACTGGAATCCAAACAAATACCTGCGATTTTTTTTAATGTGTTGTAAGTGCTGCAGATCAAACGGTACAATAAGAGCATGAGCGTTGTAGAGATTAAAGGCGCGTGGCAATGTATTGTACTTAAATCGGTCAGTCGAATACTGTATGATCCCATTTCACTCTAGGCTGGTTAACCAACTACCGTTTTTACCACGTTTGTGTCTAGGCTGGTTAGAAAAATACCATAAATGGAAAAATAATAATCATTATTCGTTGTCCGAGATCCTTCAAATCATGGCAGAAATGTTTGAATTCATTACAAATATTAATTAATATAATATTATATATATAATATCAAAAATACAAAACAATTGGGTGTACGAAAACAAGATACGCAAAATGCATTAATTTTGAAAATATTTATGTGTGTCCAAATAATTAGTGTCCAAACTTTTATGGGGGTGTTGGTTGATCCGCGCCCGGACCGATTGAGGTTTCAAATTTTTAGAAGCCCTGTAAAAAGGTGATACTTTTTTTGTAAAATATGTATAATTTTAACCTTACATAGTTGTAAGGATTGTTAATTTCAGAAAGTGCATTCCACAGAGTTGCTCTGACGCAAATATATATGTACAAAGATTTCGGGAAGGTTGTTGTAAAACAGATGAAGCCAAGACACACCAAAAGTGCATTAGTATTTGTTCAGCAGGTAAGAAAAATTCTCAGACTTGATAACATGTAGCTATTTTGTTGTCCATAAAATGTACCTTTTAATCTTTTACAGCAGTAGATATGCATTTAAACAATTAATAAAATACTGCCTTAAACACACAAAAATGCACAAACTTGTTAGTGTTGAATGTATATTCTGTACGAAAAACCATTTATATTATATGCAATTTAGTTTAAACATATGAATTTCACAACAATTGTGAAACAGGTTATTACAGCATTATATTAATCACTCTCTTTGGCACGATGCTATGCGAGAATGTGTTTTTTGTTGAGGGGGAAACTGGAGTACCTGGAGGAAACCCACTTGTCCGGCTTGGTGACAACAAACCAAACTCACATGCACCCAGGGCGGGAATCGAACCTGGGTCGCCTATGTGACAAGCGAGTGAGCTAACCACTGCACTAACCGGACAACCGATGCAATTTGTTGATCTAAATGTACACAAAAAAACCCATAGAGTTATTCATCCTTTAGGTTTAATTTAGAAGCTCAATTAGATTATATGGTGAATATAGCTAAAATTGGTGATATTGACCTTGGGTTTCACTGCTCCTTTGGACTTAATTTGGAACAAAAATGTTTTGTCCCTTAAATTAATTATTTTTGAATTTCTATACCATATAACTTTCATATAAAGCCCCTATAATTTGGTTAAATTTAGAAAAAATTAAATAACCATTCAGTTTGTGTTGGTACTGTCAAGATATCATCAATTGCATTCTCTCTGTATAGGATGGTAAAAAATGTTTTTATAACCCATTATAAAACAAAGTTTGGAGAAGGTATATTGGAGTGAGGTTGTTGGTCTGTCAGTCAAGCTGTTTTGTCCAGAAAATAAATCCTGAAAGGGCTGACAGATTTTTATGCCCCCCTTCGGGTCGGTAGGTCGGACGGTTCGTCAGTAGTCCAAAGCTTGTCCGAGTGATAACTCACAATTTCTGGACGGATGGTCATCAAACTTGACATGAAGGTTGGGCCTGACTTGAAGATGACCCCTTTTGATTTTAGGGCTCATCGGGCAAAGGTCAAGGTCACAGTGATCTTTAATGGTAAAATAATTTTAAAGCCTGTCCGAGTGATAACTCCCCATTGCCTTGACCTTTGGTAATCAAACTTGATATGGAAGTTTGGCCTGACCAGTAGATGACCCCTATTGTTTTTGGGGTCATCGGGCCAAAGGTCAAGGTCACAGTGACCTTAAATGGTAAAAGGTTGGCTGAGTGAAAACGCGACAATGCCTGCACTCATGGCCCTCCAACTGAACTTGGAGGTAGGGCCTGACCAGTAGATGACCCCTATTGATTTCAGGGTTCAAAGGTCAAGTTCACATTGACCTTGAAGGCAACCTGGACAATTCCGAAATCTATGGTCCTCAAACTTGATATCAAGGTTGGGCCTGACCAGAAGATGACCCCTAATGACTTTTGAGTCTGACTTAGAATTTGCCAAACATTAACTCAAGAAAGGGTTGACATATTTAAATAAGTTTTTCGGTACACATGTTTAACATTAGAAAACACAGAGGCTACTAACTCAAGCAACACATAGGCCCTAAGGCAACCTTAATGTTCCCTGAGTAAATTTTGTCACTAACTCATTACTATCGTTAATTAAGTTTGTATTGTAAATAGCATTTAAGCTTAAGATGACTCTTAACAAGCTCTTAGCTCTCCCTTAGTGCATTTGTAATATGATATTTCAGGAAAACTGCTTTGGTAAAAAGACATGGAATTACGCAACATAATTACTTTAAAAATGAAATAATGGAAATCGTCTACCATTCCTGCTTCATGGCAATGATCGTGGTATTTGTCACTCCTTTAACCAGATCTATATTTTTGTAATTTTGATTTTTTTCTGGTGATTAGAAAAAATGTAGACTAGACTGCTTTGGAATGGGGTTGATGTTTGGTCCAAACATCTCTGACTGGTAATACATAGCAACACATTTATCCATCTTTACTTTTTGCTTGTTTGTAGATGGAGCAAGATACAAGTTGAAACTGTATGACAGTGAAATGGGGATCTTGACTACACTTTGTCCTGAAGGACAGATCATTAAAAAGTGTCTTCTCTGCAAGTGAGTTCTAATGAGAAATGTAAAGAAGCAACTGCAATCAGGAATCAGAAAAATATTAAATATATAGATATTTTTATCATCATATTAATTATATTCCTTCTTTAAGTTTTGCTTACAACCTGAATTCTGGAAGAGGTGCTGGCAAAAATCAATGGACCATGAATTTTGTTAGTGCATATCTCAAAAAGTTTGAATATTATGGCCTTTTTTGTAGCCAATGTCTTGACATTTTGACCTTAAGTTGTTTTTTTTCAGACCATGTTTTCCAGCCATGTGCAAGCATTGGGCTGACAAAGAGGTGTTTGATGACCAGTGCCGTCCACAGTTAGGATCTGATCACCCAATGGTCAAGCAGTGTGAATACATCTGGAATGAGAGTATGTAATTTTACCAGTATTGAATAATTAATAGTCACGAATGCAACAAGCGTAATACCTAATAAAGTGAAAGGGCTGTGTGTCAAAAGTTTACTGTAACTACTACAATTGGTCAGATGTTTTCTTATCAACAACTTAGCATAATATTCAAATGATTTCCAATTTATGACATAAATTTTCCTGCATAATAGCAAGGATGTAACACGTGCACTGAAAATACAGTTTGTAATGTTTAAAATCATACAAAATCATGGGAAAGTATTTATTTATAGCTCAACTATTCAAAGAATATGCAGAGCTATACTACTCACCCAAGCACCAGCGTTGGCGTCACACCTTGGTTAAGGTTTTGCATGCAAGCACATATAGGTTAATATCTCAGCAACTACTTGAGGCATTGCATTGAGACTTTATACAATAGTACTCAACCATCCAACCTACTTAATTAACCAAATTAGATAACTATAGTTTGCATTTAATGCAAATAATAGGCCTTTATTATTCGGCTTAAAATAGAAATTCTGGTTAAGGTTTTGCGTGCAAGCACACATAGGTTAATATCTCAGCAACTACTTGAGGTATTGCATTGAGACTTGATACAATAGTACTCAACCATCCAACCTACTTAATTAACCAAGTTAGAAAACTCTAGTTTGCATTTTATGCAAATAATAGGCCTTTATTATTCGGCTTAGAAATTCTGGTTAAGGTTTTGCGTGCAAGCACACATAGGTTAATATCTCAGCAACTACTGGAGGTATTGCATTGAGACTTGATACAATGGTACTCAACCATCCAACCTACTTTATTTACCAAGAAAGATAACTCTAGTTTGCATTTAATGCAAATGATTGGCCTTTATTATTCAACTTAGAAATTCTGGTTAAGGTTTTGCGTGCAAGCACACATAGGTTGATATCTCAGCAACTACTTGAGGTATTGTATTGAGACTTGATACAATGGTACTCAACCATCCAACCTACTTTATTTATCAAGTAAGATAACTCTAGTCTGCATTCAATGCAAATAATTGCTCTTTATTATTTAACTTAGAAATTCTGGTTAAGGTTTTGCGTGCAAGCACATATAGGTTAATATCTCAGCAACTTCTTGAGGTATTGCATTGAGACTTGATACAATGATACTCAACCATCCAACCTACTTATTTAACCAAGTTAGAAAACTCTAGTTTGCATTTAATGCAAATAATAGGCTTTTAATATTCGACTTAGAAATTCTGGTTAAGGTTTTGCGTGCAAGCACATATAGGTAAATATCTCAGCAACTACTTGAGGCATTGCATTGAGACTTAATACAATGGTACTCAACCATCCAACCTACTTAATAAACCAAGTTAGATAATACATTGGTACTCAACCATCCAACCTACTTAATAAACCAAGTTAGATTACTCTAGTTTGCATTTAATGCAAATAATAGGCCTTTTTTATTCGCTTTGAAATTGTGGTTAAGGTTTTGCGTGTAAGCACTCATAGGTTAATATCTCAGCAACTACTTGAGGTATTGCATTGAGACTTGATACAATGGTACTCAACCATCCAACCTACTTAATTAACCAAGTTAGATAATTCTAGTTTGCATTAAATTCAAATAATGGCCCCTTTTTTTACATAAACTTCTGGTTAAAATTTTCCATGTAACCACATTTATGTTTATATCTCAGCACATCATGTGTTATATTGAAATCGAATCTAACAGTGACCCATGCATGTTTCGCAAAAACTTTTCAATCCTTACACTGATAAGCGGCGGAATAGTCGAGCGCGCTGTCTCTGTGACAGCTCTTGTTATGAGCAACAGTCAACTTTAGGAAAATGAAGTTGAAGAACACCTAATTTCAACAAAAAAGCATTTCAAGAGAAATCACCCACTAACTGTATCTAGAATAATTCATTTGCAATTCCTGAACATCACACCTAGGACTCCCCTAGTTAAATTGCCTGATTTTCAGCAAAATTTGTAATTAACCATTTGAACATGATAAAAACTTCATCTGATGTTTACCAGACCTACTCAGTAGCAGTTTGATTTCTTTTGAAAACCAGCCAGACATTATCATGCATGACAGGATTTTGGCCTTGGAATAGTCAAAATTGCAATAATTGAGCTTGTGAACACTATAAATTCTTTATTTATCATCCAGACTAATACAGTAGCTAAATATCCATGCGAGTTTGGTTCCTTTTGAAAGCCAGCCAGATCCTGTTTATGAATGATTGGATTATGGCACATCAATAATGGAAAAATGGCTAACATCATTTCAAAAGCATAGTTCAATATGTTTTTTTAACTACATTTTCGACAGTTATCAGCTCCAAGCCCATAACCACATCGGCTGCCTACTCCACGAAAACGCCTGCAAATCGCACCAAAACACGTACACAAAAGTCCACAACGCCTGCAAATCGGACCACAACGCCTGCAAATCGGACCACAACGCCTGCAAATCGGACCACAACACCTGCAAATCAGACCACAATAGTTGGCATAATAATTGGCTGTAGCATACTAGCCACTGTAGTAGCTATAGCCATGTAAGTTCAGTTCAATCATGTATATGTACTCATAAACGGTAGATATAGCTGTTTAATTCCGTTAAAATTTGAGCTAAACAGACACACAAAGTCTTAAATATATTGAAAGTCCTGTTTTTAAAGACTGCCAAATTTTTTTTTAAAGACTGCCAAAATCAAAAAAAAAAAATTTTCATTTACATTCTGCTTGTCTTATTCATTTCATTGTCATGTGTATGCACACCTACACTTTCTGATTAATTAATATTGATAAAAGAACAGAACATCTGGCTCTGTAGAAGTATAAAAGCTATTATTGTGTTTGATTTTTTTAAGCTTGTTAATTTTTCAAAACAAATAGTCGAGGTATTTTGTGATTGCCTTTGTTTAGTCTTCGATGGCATTATTGTGCAAAAACTTTGACCATAATTAAATTTATGTTCAAGATATTAAAATGAAGCTTGATACACATGATTCGAGAGACAATATGCTCCTGTAATGCAATGCTCTTTAATAACAAATGAAATATGTTCCTGACTGTAAGAAACAAGAACAGAAAAATGGTGATGTTCATTCCATGTCCTCATGTTTATGATTTCAAAGATGTGGATCTATATCGTATTTTTCAGTATTGATTCGAAATGGAATAGGTCGAGATGTAGGAATTGGCTGAAAGCGTGTTGTCGTTCACACTGCATGTCCATGTAAGTAATAACTTGATAATTAAGTGAAGTGATTCAAATGCTTTTGAAATGTAGTCTGTTTTGCTTTGTACAAAGAATACCTTTACAAATAACTATCAAATCATCATTAAATATGTTGGTGTGGATGATATCCAGGTTTAGTTGTGTCTTAAAAATGAATCAGGTTAGGAATACCAGAATTATTTTTAACATAAAATACTTTAATGGTTCGTTTTTTGTGCAGACAATAACTGGAGTAATTATTTTACGATTACTAATTTGTATTATGAACTTGATGATAGTGTTTGTTGTCATAATGTGCAGGTCAAACTATAGTGTTTGATGGAATTTTTCATTATTTTCAGAGATACCAGGCTGGATAAAGTTGCCCATCTAGATGGAAACAACTTGGATGTATCGGTTTGCCTCCAAGAATGTAGTTTCAAAGTAGCTGATCGGAACACTACAAGCCTTCCACCAAGGCCTTCCATCTACAATGGACACACACAATCAATTCCTTATGGTGATTGTAGAACTTTGTATTTCATTTTGTCTTCCCCATTAATGGGGAGTCATAATGTTTTTGCCCTGTCCGTCAGACCGTCTATACGTCACACTTCATTTCCACTCAATAACTAAAGAATGCTTGCACCCAGGACCTTCATATTTGGTATGCTAGTTGGTAATGACAAGAAGATGACCCTTATTGATTTTGAGATCACTAGGTCAAAGGTCAAGGTCGCCTTGACCTTGAGTTGAAGAAACAGTTTTCACTCTTTACTAAAGAACGATTGCACCCAGGAATTTCATACTTGGTATGCTAGTTGGTCATGACCAGAAGATGAAGCCTATTGATTTTGAGACCAGTATGTCAAAGTTCAAGGTCACTTGGTCAAGGTCACTGTCACCGTGAGGTGAAGAAATGGTTTCCACTCCATAACTGAAGAACGCTTGCACCTAGGAACTTCATACTTGGTATGCAAATTGTTCACGACTAGTAGATGAACCCTATTGATTTTGAGATCAGTAGATCAAAGGTCAAGGTCGCCTTGACCTTTAGGTGAATAACTGTTAGTGCTCAGTAGCTTAAGAACGCTTGCACCCAGCAACTTCATACTTGGTAATGCAAGTTGGTCATGACTAGTAGATGACCCGTATTGATTTTGTGATCAGTCTGTCAGTCTTTACATCACACTTAGTTTCCGCTCAATAAATGAAGAACGCTTGCACCCAGGAACTTCATACTTGGTAATGCAAGTTGGTCATGACTAGTAGATAAACCCTATTGATTTTGAGATGAGTAGGTCAAAGGTCAATGTCGCAGTAGATATTTGCTATTAAATACCGGTGAATAAACCAAACTTCACTGTTGGTTCATCTCCAGTCCAAAATTACAAATTTCATGTCCCATCTTTTATTTTTTCTCAGATATGACCACACAATAGGGAGACATAAAGGGATCATATTGTCCCCATCCCTAATCCTCATCCACAGCATCACAAACTTTCATGTCCACTTCTAAACTTTTGTTACCAAATCTACACAGTTTATGGGCATACTATCTGAGTTCAATCTACAGCAGTATTGTTATATTTCCTCTAGAGTTATACCCTTAAATCATAAAATTTTGGCCAAACTCCCTTTGGTTAGTGTCTATATTTGAAAAGTTTTACTTTCAATTTTCTGTGCTTTTCTTAATATATGCAAGGAAAAGATGCATTGATTTTAAGTGATATTTTACTTTTTTATCCTGTGCTATAAAAAGTACATGTATTTATATTTAAGTATCAGCATTTGCTTTAGCTTGAAAACATTATAAATGAATTTGGTTTAGTATCAACTGGCACTTTTGACAGGCGTCTAATACAACTCGCAGTTTTCTGGTTACACATTAATTTGGCTACATTGGAGTTAGTAGAAAGAACTTTTCCCACAGTTTCAGAGGTATCACTCTGATACTTGATACACATAATAACTAGTAAGGTTGGAAATGATCAACAGATGAAAACTATCGATTATGAGGTCTCTGAGTTAAGGGTCAAGGTTATGGCGATCACAAGCTGAAAATCTATTTTTGATTTTACATGAAGAATGTTTGAATTTGAGGTCAGTGGGGACTTGATGACCTTAATCTGAAAATCTGTTTCCACTCAATAATGGAGGAACTTTTGAGCCCAATAACCTGAAACTTGTTAGGCAGGTTGGCTAGACCAGTAGATGTACCACATTAATTTTGAGGTCAATGAGTTGAAAGTTTAAGTTCATGGTGACATTGAGCTGAAAATCTGATTTTCATCAAAAACTGAAATATGTTGGGGTTCAGAGACCTCAGACTTAGAAGGAAGGTTGATCATGACCAGAAGTTGAACCCAAATTATTTTGAGGGCAGTGGTCATTTTAGTAGGTAGATTGTTCATTCCCAGAAGATGAACCCTAATGGTTTAGAGGTTATTTGTTCAATGTGTTCAAGGTGACCTTGAGTTGATGACTAATTTCTGGTCAATAACTGAAGAATTCTTAGGCCTAGGGACCTCAAACTTGGTAGGCAGGTTTGTTATGAAAAGAAGATGAACCCTTTAAAGGTTTTGAGGTCAATTGGCTAAAAGTCAAATCAATAATTAATAATCACATGTTGGTGATGACCAGTGTTGATGAATCCTATTGATTTTGAGGTCAGTTGTCAATGTGACATTGGGCTTAAAATCACTATCTTAAGAACCCTGATGCCAGGAGACCTGAAGCTTTGTAGGTAGGTTGGTTATTTTTTGCACAGTAGATGAAACAGTGTTGAATTTTGAAGCTGGGGCAGAGGGATTTTATTCTTGTAAGGCATGTTGGTGATGACCAGTAGATGAACTCTAGATGATGAGGTCAGCTGGTCAAAGGTCAACAATCAAGGTCATGGTAACTTTGAGTGGAATAAAAACGTTTTCGATAAATAACTGAAAAATGTTGGCAGGCAAACTTGCCATGAACAGCACAAGACCTCTATTGATATTGGGATCAGCAGGTCAAAGGGTTAGGTCATAAACTGATGAACACTTCGGATTCAGAACCTCTTACTTGGTAGGCAGTTTGAACACTACCAGCAAATGACCCCTAGATTCTGATTTCAGTAGGCATTTGGCAAGTCTTGTGCTTTAAATGTTGTTAGTTGATCAATATTTCCAAACTGCATAGAAAGGTAGGGAAGGTTGTAATGAATTTATGTTTGACATTGTCCATATAGGCGCTCATACTTACGACTATCTGTTGACAGAGACCTTTCGGGTGCATTTGTCACATTCCTGTGACATCGCTTGTTAATTCAATATTTGCCCATGTCAAGGCGGCATGCCGGGGTAGTTATTCCTTTTGTGTTAGTTCTAGTTTCAAATGGGGCATATGACAGTTCTTCTTATTAAAATAGTTATGTTTTTATGCTTTAAATGCTTTACATTTATGTAATATACAAAAAAAATTTTCTTTTCATAAGATCCTTCCACTGAGAGTACTTCAATGGAGCATCATCAATTGCTATCTGTGCCCACTGAAATTCATCAATCGGAATCCGATCTCGTTGAGGAACAGCAATTGGAATGCATCAGTATAAATCGGGAAGAGGTTGAGCCCAATCTTGTCTGAAGGAAAACTTTTATTGATATTTGTGTAGTATTTATCTAGATTGTTCTTGATGTAATCATGCTGTGTATGCCTGCTTGTTAAAAGTAGTAATCCACTTTTTGAAAATAGTTAATACTCCATGATATTTTTACATCAAAATATAGTATAACAGCCATTAAGAAATACATAGACACTGTACATAAACATTTACTAGAGGTAATACTTATATATGTACATGTTGTTTTTATTTATGCAAAATGACCATTAATCAGCATCAAAATACATATAGTTATTTTCTTTATTTTTAAATAAGATTTTCACTATAATTAATAGAAATCTTAACATTGTAACCAAGTTACATCTTTCATGCAGTTCCTTTTTTTTCAAAAATTAGCATGTATATCATTGGGGTTGTCATTTCTTTGATGTAAAAATAGCAGGAAAAAAATCATCATAACTTCTAACCATAACAAATATAACTGGTATCACTGCACCTGCATGTAATTTAAGAGCTCTTCTAAACAGAAACCTACAAAAATGAGAATTTATCAACAAATTTGTGCTAAACACTTCAACATCATCAATTTCCATCACTCACTTCAGTAGTAAAAATTTGGTTCTAAGAAAGTGGGGAAAATATTTAAAGTTTATTATTTTATTTTATTACCAGTACTACATTAGGGCATTCATATATATGTCTATGTCACCAATAATTGATTGCCAAATCTTGTTAATGAATTATCACTAAATATATAATTAAATTGTATTTACCTGTACGAGTGGTATATTTTGATATATGAAATGTTTTCCTTGTTTTCTGTTTTCACAAATCCTTTCTCTCAAATCTCATTCACATCATTTGTTAATTCTAGTGCATCAAGTAATTAAAAATATTTTTCTAATGATATTTATTGAAGTGATACCTCTATAATTTTGGGCACAAGAGTAAACACATTTCTTGAAAATAGGAACAATTGCGCCCTTACACCAAGAGGATAAATTCTTTTAATAAATATAATTAAAAATGAACTCCTTGGAGTCGATGAAAAACCTCCAACATTATTAACCAGATGTTTGTTCCTCAGTGTTATGGCCTTTAATCATTTATAATAATATCCCTTTTTTCACTTTGAAATCTTATTGATTTGTTCTCCACTAAAATTGTATGAGATGTATAGTGTTTACATCAACCATTGAAGAATTACTTGTTAAACTTGTCCATTTGTAAGTGTTATTACTTACTAAGCTTTTCTAATTTATTATCTTGTCTTTTTCACTGTGATAATTTTATGTATCCATTTGCTTTTAAAATGGTATGAGGTACATAGAGGTACATATAGTGTTTACATGGATCATTGATAATTTATCATATTCTTCTGATCCACTTTGCTAAATTCATTTATTTTCTTCTTTTTCCCTTTATAATAATGATTACCATTTTATTGTTTGCTTTTTACTTTATCTTTTATCTCATAACATGTACCCTTTAGATTCATCTTGTCACTTATCTGTGATATCAATCAAATATGTCCGAAGTTTATCAGGTTAATATTATAATATACATTCTGATCACTGTTTTGACAATCATATCACTTCATGTCTCCTCAGTTTATATACTCTTACACTCATATTACCTTTATTGTAGAATCAAGATTAGGCCGCTAATTGTTAACCTAAAAACTTCAGAAGTCTCTGAGCAGGTGAAATGCACAAACATACAGAAATATCACTACACACATATTCGTGGTGTTTCTATAGTATTCACATGTATCATTTGTACTTAAATATTTAGATTGAAATATATGACATCACTTGTGTAATTTCATAAAATTAAAACCCAGTATTGTGCTTAATATACATTGACCTATGATTTCATGATTACATTCCATGATTAATAGCAGATCTTGCATAATTATATAGAGGTCATTTCATGCGGAGTTTTATAAACCATTTTTCTAATGTAAATGATAAAAAACGAGCTTTGGCGAGATTTGTTGGCAAATGTAGTAAAATATAGTAAATGAGTTTAATAATTTTATATTGAATGCCACAAATACGAGATTTTATTTATAGCATATATATGTATGTGACTATGTACCAATTTATAGCACTAAATTTATTACATGTTTATACAGCGCTGCCAGTGTCAATTCATTCAGTTGGTGATTATTAACAACATAACGTCACACTGAAATTTATTACACTGTTACTGTTTAGATATCAAAACATATAATGATGGGATTAAAGATATTTTTTTGAAAGAATGACTTTGAGAAAAATTGTAAAGACTTCATACTCCTATGCAATGACAATGTTTGTTATAATAAATTTAATCAAAATGTTCTGTTTTTGCTTCTGTTAACCCCACTTACTTGACTAGCTCTACCTAAAATTCTAATTTAGCAGTGATAATGACATCCGTCATGGTTGAATGGCAAGTTCCAGCTGCAGCTTTTATAAATGCCATTTTTGGTCAAGTCAGTGTGGGGTGAGCCATAGCTGTCACAATGACAGTTCAGTGTATGTGCGTGTGTCGGTCAGTTGAGAAAGAATCTTGTCCAGGCAGTGTCTTGACATTGTAGGATTTTCAAGAAACTGTACATGAATGTTCACCATGAGGTAGTTTCTTGTGCATGACCCAGGTTAGCTTCTCAAACAGTCAAGGTTGCAATTAGAGGTCAAAGGTTTAAATGATGACTGTTGATGAGACTACCTTCTATAAGCACTACCTTTACCATGCGTTATAGTATTTTCAAAAAAAATATAAATGATCTAGACTTAGCTGTCACAATGGTGGTTTTGTGTTTGTGGGTGTGTGCATCAGTCTGGACTGAACCTTGACCATACATTATAGGAATTATTTAACAAGTTGCCTAACATATCATTCACCATCATAATGTTGCGAGTTGCGCACATAACTTGTTACAATGGCATTTGTGTGTGTGTGTGTGTGGGTGTCAGTCCGGACTGAACCTTGACCATACATTATAGGAATTATTTAACAAGTTGCCTAACATATCGTTCACCATCATAATGTTGCTACTTGCGCACATAACTTGTTACAATGGCGTTTTTGTGTTTGTGGGTGTGTGCATCAGTCTGGACTGAACCTTGACCATACATTATAGGAATTATTAAAGAAGTTGCCTAACATATCGTTCACCATCATAATGTTGCGAGTTGTGCACACGACCCAGATCTGTACCATAACGTTAAGAGATTAAATGTTAAAATATGTCTGTCAAAGACTCTCAACGGGGTCGACATGTCACCTGCATGTCAAGCTGAGCTCATTGATCATTTATGGTTTCCTGAACATGAAGATAAACATTTTGAACTGCATAAGAAGTGTTCACCAGGCAGTTGGGCTACTGACCCGACTGAAATAGGGCAGCCTACACTAGTTTTTGGTCTCAAACTATAATGCATTTTAATGATAAAAACAAAGCAAGAGATCAATGTTCAATTTTTTAATAACATTGCACTTGGTTTATAGTTTTCAAATAACACCTATATTACACATGATATCTATAAATATATGATCTTATATACACATGTACACAGAGTAGCAACTCATTTACATAATACTCAACAAACACATATTGCAAATTGAAATACATCCATCAATCATGGATTATGCTGAAATGACCTTTCATAATGGTTTGTGACTATAAATGAATCAATATCACATGGAACTATTTTTGCAATTTTTTTGTAATTTAAACTTACTAATTTTTAAAATTATTTGCTTTAAATTATTGTTTTCTGGTTATCCTGTATCATGTCCAGAAAATCAAGTTATTTCTGCCATTGTTAAAAAACATTTTATTCCAAGTCATAAACTGTCAAAAAGGTGTCAAAAATGATGGTACAATTTATTAATGGTACCATCAGATTATTTCATTGAGCATCCATTTTATTTTATACTGTAGAAATAAGAACATAAGTGGCAGTATTGGTTAGGGATGGGGACTGCTGTCAAATTGAATAGCAAAATATTTATGATCGCTTCTGTGGCTATGGTCTAAACTCTAAATACATTAATGTACAAAAGAGATTCCATTCAGAACATTTTAATGCTTAATGTAAACATGAGATTTGATGGTACTAGCAGACTATTAGCAGCAGTTTGCAAGAATATCTAGGCACAAAAAATGCATATGAAGATGGTTTTACTAGTCTAGGTAATAATATGAGTTCATGAATACATGGCTTACGGACAATACCTGTCAATAGTACATTTACAATTGGTTGTCACATGACATGGGTAGTGCAAGAATTTCATGGCATTTACAGGATCATAGCAATAACAATAATTTAACTATTGCGTAAATGTTTTCCCATTAAAAGCACACTAATGATGTGTTTTACACCATGCACATGCATTAAACATGATTTATAATGTGTTGGCAAACAAAAAAACCCATCATGGGTGAAGCTTAAGGAATATTGTGATCCTTAACTGTAACACATAGTTAACATATTATTTAACTTTTAAAATTTGTCATAACATATTGAAGATATGCTGAAAAAATTATCTTTGAGCATAACTCAATTATTATTTAAGTCAGAGTTATTTGCCTTGCTATAAATGTGTGTATCAGTCTGGTAAAATGTGTAATCTCAAGTTACATGTGTATCCATTGACATATAAATATCTTGAATTCTTTTTGAATAATGACTTTAACCTAGGTCAAAGTTTTTGCATGAAGCTGATAGCACTAAGCTTGCTACAATAGCCCAACATTTTTTGTTCAAAAAACAGACAAGCTTAAAATGAACTCAAACTGTTCAAATATGAAACTAAACTCAAACGGGTCTTTCAAATGTATGTAAAATATTCCATATGTGTCATAAGGTCAAAGAAACTCAAAAATAATTTAACTGCTCTTAAACAGAGAAAGAACAGTCATAGTTATGTTCAATATTTTGGTAAGAATTAATGTGCCAAATTGTTCATGAAACAAAACCGCATGGTCTTAAAACAGAGTAACGGTCACATTGATGAATATGCAAAATTGTCCAACAAAGCTGTTTCTTGAAACAGAAAAACAACATGCTTAAGTTAACATTGGCAAAAGAAGCCATACTGTCCAACGAAAACTCAACATGAACTGGTTTTGAACGATGTAACATCACTGGCCAGTTTCATTGACGGCACGAGTCCATTCCGGGCTGTCGCACTGTAATGTTCCTTTAGCTGATTTAGAGCGAGCATCAGCTTGTTGTTAGCGACGTCAAGGGAGTGAATCCGGCGTTCCTGGGCCTCAATCACTTTTTGTTTCTGTGCGACGTTACGCTGCATTTCTTCTTGTTCCTCGCGTAACTCATCCTCCACATGCATCAACCTGGAATACACAAGCAAAGTCCTGGTAATGTTTGGTTCGCAAAGAGAAACCAGTGTTTAAATTAGTCTGTTTCTATAGAATAAGGGATTTATATAATTTTTGAGGGTTAAATTTTGGCAGTCTTTTGCTAATCAATCAAATCATGAAATTAAAACTTAGTGAAATATTCAATTAACTGTTCTTTCTGAATAATGATAAATGATGTAGCGAGTTTTAAACTCTGCAAATAATGCAATAAATAATGCAATAGCCAAAAAATCTGACCCAGAATTGACGCAATTTGACAAAAAACAGATTTCAACATTTGTACAAGGGTGGGTATGGGCAAATTAAATAAGAGATGGATAAGAATAAAAATGAGGAAGGAGAACTCTAAAAGGTTTATATGCTTCCCTTAGTTCAAACAAGAGCACCCATTCTAACCAAAGACTCTCAAGTGTGACCATGACTTTTACAGACATGAGTGTTGCTGGTGATACACAGTCTTGTCATGGTGAAAATGTGTGCCACGTTATTTTGAGCTCCCCTATTGCATAACAAAATAACAGTCTTGACAAGGAATTTTGAGTCATGTCCATGAGTGAAGTTATGGCGACCGTTTGTGCCAAGTTATTTTAAAATCCCCTGATGTATAGGCTTGTTACAGCTCAGACAAGCCAAAATACAAGAATGTGTGACAAATGACCCTTAAATGCAACCTTGACTTTTGACCTACAGAAATGGATTTTGCACAGGACATATTGTCTAGGCATGGTGAACATCTGTGCCATGTTATTAAATAATCCCTCAATGTAGCAGCCTAGACAAGTCAAAATACAAGGCATTTTGACCTTCCAGCTTGAGCTTGACCTTTGTGGTGAAGACCTGGGTATTGTACACGAGACACTGATTTGTTTTGAAGAATGTTCATGACTTACAGCCTGAATATGAAGTAAAATCATTTTTACCAATGATCTTTAAGTAAGACCTTGTCCTTTGACACACAGACTAGGGTCTTGTTTGTCATACACAGTCTTTCATCGAGAACATTTGCACCAAGTTATTTTAAATCCCTCTATGCATGTCAAAATTACTGCATTTTGACCAATGACCTATTAGTGTGTCCTTTACCTTTGATGTTTAGTCATCGGCTCGTATGTGACACACTGTCATGTCAATTTGATTATTTGTGCCCAGTTATTTCAATATACCTATATGCATGGCAATGTTACAGCTTAAATATTAAGTACAGGTCTTTTTGACCAATGACCTTTCAGTGTGACCTTAATCTTTGGTGTATAGTCATTGGCTTGTACGTGATACACGGACATGTTAAGGGGAACATTTGTGCCCAGTTATTTCAATATACTTTTATACATGGCAAAGTTACAGCTCAAATATGAAGTACAGGTCATTCTGACCAATGACCTTTCAGTGTGACCTTGATCTTTGATCTACCTGGGTTTTTTACCTGACAGAATGTTATGTCATTGCGTTTCGTGTCTAAGAAATGGCAAAATGACAGTCCCAACACAAATTGTTGTCACTACCTGCAAGAAGCCAATACACCTCAATCTTATAGCCTAGGATTATTTGGAAAACTTAGAAAAAGGACCTTAAGACATTCAAATTTAGAGTAAAAAAAACCTGGCATCAATCTTTACATAAGCTGTTAATTTGCTCCTGCATGAAAAATCTGGCTAATGGTGAATAGTATAAATAGTAGAAGCCCAAAATGGTAAAATATCTCAAATGAAATAAATGGGAAAAAGAAATGTTTAATTCGGCAATTTTGCACTAAAATGTTCAACAAACTAGTAAAATGTTGTTTTTTTACAAGCATGGTGATTTTTAGCAAGTTTTGCAATTTTGCACATTTCACCAAGGGAAGTAACTGTTATACTGTTTAAGGTTATTTATGTGTACAATAAAGGGCACAACACAAAGGGGTTAAAAAAGCCAAAGCACTGACGAGCTAATTGTGATGAGTTGTGTACATCTTGGATGATCATTTTGTGGTTATATTTAAATGTGTACTAGGCCATACCAAATTCTTTATATTCCATCCCCATTACAAACTGATTCAAAGGGGTTACGGTGTCTTTAAGGCTTTTTTTGTCCTCAAAATTCAATTATTTGTGTGATTTTTGGTGAATTTAAGAAGCCGTAAACGAGCCTTTCCCTTTAAAGGCGGGTCAAGTCAAGTTTTGAGATTCGAGATTGGTAATGTCCCATTCAGTTCTACACAAGCATAAATACATTGGTGAAAGAAGAATACCCAATGTTCTTTTAAAAATACTGTTCAAATCAAAATTAAGTTATATCACTGATTATATTATGTGGTATGGCCCAATACACATTCAGTGAAAACAATAAAGGCGAAAGAGGAATGAATATACACAAATTTTTGTCATTAACAACAGCAGAACTATACTATATAATAGCAATCGTAATCTTGAAGTCAAGAAATAATAGCTAAAACATTAAAACAGATGGCACACTAAAATATACATCAAAGAAAAAATAAAGACAACAAAATATATATATTGTTGAAATGTAGAAATATATAATCTGATTTCCATGCGGCAGTCCGGTCAAAAGCTGTGATGTCAAAATCATACTAAAATAATTATAACATGCTGGTTAATTCACAACATCCATGTGTCTGGCAATCTTTCTATAGATTAGAACTGAACAATTGTTTCCATAGCAACTAAACTTGAAAATGAACTATGTCAGTGATATATTGACTGCATATTTATGCCATATAAACCAAATTTGTTCAACAATTACCAGCAATATTCAGACAAATCAATAAAGAAATTCAATTATGTTTTTTGTTATTTCCATTTTTCATTAAGTTTCACAGAGAAAATCGCAAACTGTTCAGTTCCAATGTTCTAGCTTCCATTTCAAAATCTATAAAGTGATTGCATTTTTTTGTTTTTCGCCCAGAAAGTTTGTTTTAAACAACTAAGCCACGCTAGCCATTTTATGCAAATCAATTCCATGAGCTTACAATAAACTGAGGGTTGATAGAAAAGGGGTTAATTAAGTTAGAGCTTCTTCACCTTCAAATTATTGCATCTTATTATTATATCATTACTTTATCAGCACTCCCACCTTCAAATTGTTGAGTTATAAACCTTATCACCCCTGTATATCATAATTTAATACTCAAAACTACAATATTGGAGTGACCCAAATAAGCTCAAGCCAACAAGCACTGCGATTGTAAAAACAAAACAAAATTGGGCTAGTTTAAAAGCTGAATTTTACATAGCATTTTCAAAAGCCAATTAGTATAGTGCAGAAGCAAATATCTAAATTTGATGATTGAAATTGCTCGTAATATTCAATGTGTCAAAAAAGATCCAAAATGGAAGCCAAGCGCTAAAATGATTGCCAAGACTACGATTTGCCACATCAAGCGGAAAGTAGGTCAAATGCACAGGGGCCACAAACCCTGCAGGAAGTCGCGCATCACGTGCGGCACATGTTAGTCCGATTCAAGCCGAAGACTGCTGGGGACACTCGCACTGAATAATCATCATACATGGGCGTCATATGACAAATATAGCATTATGATACTCTTAGGATATAGTCAATCGTAGAATTTAGAGGAGGGTTCTTTTGGCTCTGGATAAGAATTGCATATTTTCCTGGGTGCCATTTCCTAAATTGATTATAAAATTGAAATTAACATTTCAGCTTTTTAAAAGCATTATTTTATTTTAAAATCTTATCCAGAGCCTGTGAATTGTTAATTTTTAGGAACTACTGACTAATTCATCAAGAATTTAATTCCATAAATAATGAATTAAGCATTTTGCATGGATGTTTTTACAACGATATGTTATATTCAAAAAAGCTTCAACTATTACAAGAAAATCCAAATCAATGTCATTTATGATCTATTAGTTTACCATCAATTCAAATCCGAATTCTATTTCTGTTTGAGTATTTGTTAGTCACTCCTGTTCTAAAGAAGCCAACAAACAGCGAAAACTATTTTTTAACAACAACAGATTAAAGTAGATTCAAGATGCAGAGGTTATTGAAGATATAGGATGGGACAAGACCAAACTTATAATTGTCAAATCTGCAATAAATGTCTTCACAGCTTACTAATAATTTCTACTGCTGGTTCAGGTCTTAATTTTTCGACAATCGGTCCTAACTCAACTTAATTATGTTAATTTACTTTTTATAAGAAACAAAGATGAAAATGCTTATAGGGAGTAGGAAAATGTAAGATTAACTTAAGAAATCAATAAAATTGTTTGGTTTATTTATTCAATATATATCTAACAAAAACTAAAAAGTGTTTTGTGTCCATTTTCCTACTACCGGTACACATTCAAAACTAAATGATATGACTGTGAATGGCAGCGAACCCCAAAACTGACCCTTAACAAA
This sequence comes from Mya arenaria, assembly GCF_026914265.1. NCBI lineage: Eukaryota > Metazoa > Mollusca > Bivalvia > Myida > Myidae > Mya > Mya arenaria. The sequence goes on from NC_069138.1 coordinate 18,018,496, forward strand.
CATTAAAATCACCAACTCAACAACGACCAAATAAACTCAGCCCAAGAAATAGCTCAAGAGAATTCGGGACTCACCTCTGTATGATAGTTTTCATCTGACCATCTTTTTCCGCTTGTTGTTTTCTCATCCGTTCTTCACTTTCCTCTAGCCTCGTTTGCCACTCTGAGTCAATTTTATCCGTGTCTGTATCGTGGTCCTGCAGTCGTTCTTCAGCTAGTTGCAGGCGTTGCTGTGCCTCTTGTAACTGCTGCTTGAGAATGTTCACTTCCAGCTCATACTGCCAAAAGGAAATTGATTTTTTTATATAAACAATATATGCTTTATTTCTTCTTATGGTGGAAATAGGTAAGCTGTCAGGGGTAATTTGTCAGGTTTGATAAAAGTAATCCAATTGATTAAACAACCTCATGACAAAATAAAAAAAACACTTAATATACAAATCTCTTTTGAATGGTAAACATCACTAAACCACTTTAGTTGTGCTAAAGAACTGACCAAGATGCAAATCTGAAATCTTTATTGACAAATTATGAGTTGCTGAAAGAAACAGCTGATGAATTTTTGATATTTGTTTAGTTTTAAACAAGGTATAGAGAGGAATTTTGTGTAAAAAGGCATGAGCGTAAAAATCAAAATTAACAAAAAAACGGTAAATGCATATTTCCTTCCTTTTAAACATTTTAAAATGTTTTAAACGAACCTCCTGCTTAGTCTTCTCCTGGTCATGTATACGTCGCTGAACACTCCGTATCCCCATGTGTACTGCATTTTGTGCTGAAAGTCTGCGAAAAAGTGAACCATCGTCCGGCGATGCCCCACTGCGCGGTGACGAGGATGACGATACTGGTGAATTATCACTGTAAGAGGAACTACTTCTTTGGGAGATGCTCGTATCAGTTGCCGTGCGACGAATAGAGTCTGATTTTCCAAAACGTTGCGAAGTTGTCATACTTGACATATTAGAGAAGTCAGCACTTTGTGATAGTTCATGTCCCCGTCGCGATGTGCTACCTATCGTGTTATAATAGGTAGTCGTACTGCTTGAGGATGAAGTGGCAGTGGATTTAGCACTGTGAGACATAACCGGACTAGATCCACGCAATTCCAGCGAGTATTTCCGAGAACTGGCACTATATGGCTGATGCGTATTCCCATTGAGAAAAATCTCTTTCCTAGCACTTATACTATTGCTTGACTGACTTTGTCGTGGTTTTCGATTTATCTCCATCGTCAACGACGAAACATTGTTATTTGATAAACTGTGCTTCGGAACAGTAAAACTGTCCATATCAGTTTCCAAAGTGCACATATTATTGTTTGAAACACTGTGAAGAATTTTGTCTTTATCCGAAACTGAATCTATACTACTTGAGTTTGAAAACTGAGGAGCTAACTTCCTCAGAGGATCTTTCCTATGTAATTGTTCTGACTTCACTGATTTTACTGGACTAATGTTTTTGACCGTGTTTGTCTCTTCGCTACTCAGTGAGCTGCTACTGGACATTTGTAAGACTGGCGAAGAGGTTTTATGACTAGAAATTCCTCTGTGGTTTATTCGGTACATTGGATTAGAGAAAGACAATGGGGTAGAATGAGTATAGTTGTTGCTCTGGGACTTAGAATTGTGAGAATCTGAGACGACATTATCGTGCTTATCGTTATCAATCGGAGAGCTTGATTGACTATAACCAAATGACTGATAGCCAGAGGAGGCAATCGTCGACTCTTGACTTATCGACATTTGGCTACCGTTCACGTTACGTTCACTGTCGATTGAGTTATTCCCCTCCTCATCCATAAAGGAAATGAGATCGATATAATCCCCATTCACGATTTCTGCAGCACTGACAATTTGGTTCCAGGACTTGTTCACATGTGTTTTGCTAACGACAGATCTAGCACTTACGGACACATTCGACACTTCAGTATTTATTGTAGACAGGCTTTTAGAACTAGCACTTTCCTCCGTAACTACAGAATCACTATCACAAACATTATCTAAACTTCCATTTGGTGAATCTGACATGCTCTCATTCGCCTCGCTCGACAAAATCTCACCAGAAGATTCACCACACTGCCGAAACATGTCACGTAACAGCTCCGTGGGTGAAGTTGTATGATCTATATGTGCCTGAATGTTCACAAGATTGTCGTAGTGTTGGCTTTTTCTGTTTGGTTCTCTACTTCTTTGATGGATGTTAGGATCCTTCAGGTCATTTTCAACCTGTGTCAGAATCTTTGGTAACGCACCAAGATTGTCAACTGCTTCCTGGAAATATATCAACATCAGTTTGAATACAAATGAAAATATAAGCATACTTGCAAATATCCTATCATAAAATAAATGCCATTTTACAGTAAACCAATTTATTAATTTGCATGTTTCAAGAGAAATAATTATTGTGAAATTAAAGTAGAGTTTTATTTAAAGACATTTCAATGTTTACCATTAAATTAGGCCTTATTTAATTTCAAACAAATTTTTCCCTTTGAAAAGATGTCGGCAAAAAGATTGCAATTTTTACAACATGAAGAAATTCTAGTTCACCTGTGGAGCATTCTCCAGTGTGGGGGTGAGAAGGGTTTGTAGGACAGACATTTCCTTCCCGAGGTCAATGTAGCCATCAAACTCTGTGAAATTGTCATTTTCATCGGGGGACTGCAAAATAAAGACAAGTCATGATAAAATAATATAACGTTCATTTATGATTCATATTTTTGGCATCATTTTGACATGGCAGAAACCAATTTCCTCCCTTAACCAAGCATATGTTATCTATTTCATGTTTTTTTTAATATACTTAAAAATACACTCTTCAAAGAAATTTAGGGGGATGACTAACATATTAGTGTATGCATACAAGTTAAACCAACAACATACATGTAAATATACATGTCAGACAAACAATTAACCCATTTACTATAATTTTAACAGATTATTTTAATGATTAAATAATGATCACTGAGCATAGTAATATTGTGCTTGAAGCAACATCAATTTCCCACTTTATGATAACACCCAAACAAGATGTGGTACAGTTTGGTAAAAAATGCCTTGTAGAATGTAATATGTTGTCTTGTTCACTTACAGAGATCCTATTGATGAAGGATTTCATCTCAGTCCACTCTTCCTCCACAAAATCGTTCATAAACGTCATGTATTCCTCTTTACTGCCAAACCTGGAATTAAATATATTGAGAACATGTTTTATTTCTTTTATATTTTATCTGTCTAGCATGAAGTTGTTCATGTGAATGCCATGTCCTTTTATGTCGCAAAACCTGGACAGCATGAATAACAGCATGTTCATAAACAGTAGAAATTGATATTTTTTATCAAATTTTTTTTGGTGAATTTGTTTATATGTCAACACACATTGGTAAGCTTATTTTTTGCTAGGTCTTAAATAATCAACCAGATTGATTTGAGAAAAGTTGTGAATATTGAACCCTCATGGATTTCAAACAATCAAAAATATTCAACCTTGACTTTCCTGTCAAAATTAATAATCTCATTTTTTTATTTCACCATTATTTGTATAAACACAATAGTTGCAATTAAAAATTGGTTATTATAACTGCAGGAATTTGAAAACATACTTTGAAAAGTTTGCCAGAGTCTGTATGGTTTTCGCAATAAGTGTGAGATTCCTGGCAGCCTTTTCTGTCGGGTATTCCTGCGTCAGGTGAAACAATGAAGGGGAGAGAATTGCTGGACACAGGAACCGAAGGAAGATGGACGCTGAAATGAGATTATCGCTGAGGTCGCCTTTATTCACGTCCTCGCATCTGTGACGGAAACACATGAACACACTCCGCAGCTCACTGAAGTGAAATATAAAACAACATTACTACATTATATCCTAAATGAAGCAATGTTATTTGAAAAAATATACATTTCAATTAGGTGATTATCATTTTACATACAAATTATTTCTGTAAATTCAGTAAATTTCTAATTCTGAATAATTGTGACACGAGCTGGGGAAATCATGCCACAGGTGAGAATGACATAATGTAAGACATAATGTTTATCCAACACACTGTTTTCCTAAGCATGACAGGTGCTTTATTTTAACTGTCAATTAACAAAGCGCCAGTAAAATCCAAACCAATGTCATAAACCAGTATGTTAATTTTTTTTTAATAATTTCTTGCTTTGTTGCCTGATTTTTCAAATTGTGTCACATATTTACAACAATTATATTAATCAGCTTTCTTTCATGAAGTTTAATTTTTTCTAGATACATATTTACAAAATACTGCAGATGATAAGAAGCCTATAAATAACACCATTATGTCACACCATTACACAACCTGCAAGTATAAATTGGAAGTATTTCCTACAGTTGCGCCCAAATAAAAGAATGATTTTTAATCACTTACCTGGGGAAAAAGGCTGAAGACGTTTTAATCTTCGCCCAGGCCATATCACAATACATTCTAAGATTTTTTCGTTGCTGTGGTAAAAAGTCAAGGGTGTTAACTCTGGTAGGATCCACCTCACAATCCTCTTCAGTGTTAATGATTCTCCGCAGAAAGTCGCCCAGTGTATCGTTGAGGTACTGGAAACATTTTAAAAATGTTACAACAATGTCCAAACGTCAAAAAATATTAATCCATTGGTGGTAATGTTAAAATTTTGATGACTGGTGACTTCATATTACTCGATATAATTTGAATACACAATTGTATATCGATGGCCTCACTTCAAAATGCTGAAGCTGCTATTTTTGTGTTTAGGAATTTTTACATCACTAAAATCATAACAGCCAGCCGCATCTAATTGCAAAATGCTGAGTAAATAGTGCTTTGAAAAAATGGTGTTGTTCCATGTGATAAAATGTTGTGCAATGATTGGACATTGCACTGAGAAGCAAAAATACCAAACCTTCAGAAATTGTAACTACTAATAATTGTAACTTTGGCATTTTATAAAAAAAATAAGTGATCAAATTACCAAGATTAAATACTAAAAACGTTGCCACCGAAAACATGGGCTTTTGTAGCTTGGTTATTTGGAAAGGAGGCCATCAATATAATATATAGTTTCCTACTTATAAGGTCAATATGTTTTGAATTACAAAAACCTATTGTGTAGGTACCATGGCTATGATAATACTGCAACTTTTCCTCTGATAAAACAAGCAAATATGATGACAGATTCTGATCACTTAAATAATCCTTTACTTTAAACTAAGATTCATACCTTCTCTCCAACGAGTTTCATGTGAGCCTCCATAGCTTTGGTGGCTAGGCTGTTCCCTCTGAATGTCAGGTGGCTGTTGTCTAAAGTTACAAGAATAACAACATATATAATAACGCTATTCAAAATAATTGTACCATGCATTTTAATTCATAACAACTTGACACTGGCTTACAATACAACATAGTTACTCACATGGCATTGTTATTTTTCAGCTGAAACCTTCAACTTAAACAATGCAATCTTTTTTATTCATAAAAATATTCAGTTCTATAGTAAGATGATCTTCAAACATCTGTGACATAATAGAAGTTCACCTCGTACCATAAAATTACTGACAAAGGGACTTCCTCTATAGCCTTCAAACTGAACATTGAACAATAAGGATCACCTGTACTAAGAAATGTAGTCAATTAAATCTAGGACATTTGTAAACGGATACTTACCAATTTTAAGCACCTCTGTCATGACAACTTGTGACAGGAAGTCTGTCGACTTGGCAAGCTTCTGCATGATCTTGATCAGGGTGGTTGCAATCTCCTCCTTATCCTTGATGCTGACAAGTGGCTCTAGCGTATCAATCAGGGACACGTAATTCTCACTCAGGTACTGAAAATTTATGATTTCATGTTTTTATTTGTTTATTTTCAAATAATTAAGGGTCATTGCAATCTCTAACGCTAGCATGTGGCTCAGGCAAATCACAAAAAGATGCATAAGGTTCTGAAAATGATTATTATATGTCTGATTTTGGATATATTTTCCCAACAAGTTCCATGATATACTTGTATTGGTGTTTCAGGTTATAATACAGGGGAGAGAATCCATGGTTTGGTACCTTAAACTGGATACCGGGATTTATGAAATCCTACCATGAAACATTAATTAAATTTGAAGTCTAACATTATGCATGCTAGGGCCATGACGGCCTGTAGTCTGAGTCTGAATGCAAGTGGTAGAACTACTTATCTTCATTTCACTGCACCTTTCCCTGTAGCTGTATATTGATGATGAAATTAGAATAAATATTAACACTTTTTATGTAAAACAAATAGAATGAAACCAAGATCTTTTTGGAGTTGAGACTTACACTTGAGACATTTGGTAATCACAGAGCCAGGTTTATTCAAAGCAGATATTTATTTCAACAAATGTGATGCAAAGTACCGTAAATCATTGAATATTGGACACACTTTTTCCCCCCAGAATTCTTATAATAAATAATAAAATAAAATGAGCAAATATTTACCTTAGACATTTCGTTGTACATGTGCTTTGGCAGTATTTGAACTGTTTGGTGTCGAACCTTTAAGCGGATCAAGGGCAGGTCAGTTTTGTTTTCCTTACCTCCCTTGCCAACTGTCCCCGAACTTGTGGTGAACCTTAAATTGCATTATAACAAGCAATGAAAATTTAGAGTCATTTTAGCGACCATTTCAAATAATTTCAGCAACTGAAGTGATCATATTTTTTATTATAATAAGAAATAGTGAAATTGTTTTCGTCAAATAACATGCAGCTGTAAATCGTTACATGCTATTTTTTTATTTTTTTTCCTCTTGGCTAGCTTGAGCCTTACTTTAGTCATAAATCAATTTTTGTTTTTGCATTTGATGCCAAAGAAGAGTAAGCAGCCTTCCAAGAATATTTTCTTTTCATAACCAGAGTTATGACCCTTGCTACACATGTGAACAATATATTGTCTCCTGCAACATGTTTACCAAGTTTCATATGAAAAATACTGCATTTCAGTGCACTGACTAACAAGAAATTAAGAATTATATCACAATAACCCACCATCTTTCCACATATTGTCGAGCACTTATGTCAGACACTGGTATTTTTGTGTAGCCAACTAGAACACTTGTATTTCTCTCCTTCTTCTTCTTTCTGTCTGCTTCCCGATACAAGTTCACTATGAGGTATTCAATGGTTGGCAAGTTACTGGAACAATCATGTGAAAATATAAGAGTTGAAAGTTAACATAATTTACAAACATACAAATGACATAACACCAATTTTGCCTTGTCAGTTGCCATGGCAGTAAATATATATATATACAGGTTATTTACACATTCTGTTTTATGATAAACTAAAATCATTATTTAAAAAAGCACCTTTTTGTATGCTTTTAAATTAATAATGCTTAAAATTCCTGTATGTCCTTATCGCAGAACAGATGATATACATGTTCCTAGCTTCAACATGACTTACTTGAATTCAAATTGTTCACCCCAGAACAGCATGTCCCCTTTGGTTTTGATGGAAGTCCTTGCACACCTCGTCTTGTCCAGGCAAACTTCACAGAAGTACCTGCAGATAGACATACAGAAATGTTAAAAAGTGCTTGACATATCAATGCAAACATTTTCCTATTTTCCACAGTTCCAGTTTCACTGACCCGTTCAAAGGGGTAATCCCATCATTAATATGTAATGCTATTTCGATGCAGCTGTGGTCTGTTTGTGATGTTTGTATTTCTGTTTGTGGTGTTTGTATTTCTGTTTGTGGTGTTTGTATTTCTGTTTGTGATGTTTGTATTTCTGTTTGTGGTGTTTGTATTTCTGTTTGTGAAGTTTGTATTTCTGTTTGTGGTGTTTGTATTTCTGTTTGTGGTGTTTGTATTTCTGTTTGTGGTGTTTGTATTTCTGTTTGTGAAGTTTGTTTTTCTGTTTGTGGTGTTTGTATTTCTGTTTGTGAAGTTTGTTTTTTTGTTTGTGGTGTTTGTATTTCTTTTTGTGATGTTTGTATTTTTGTTTGTGGTGTTTGTATTTCTGTTTGTGGTGTTAGTTTTCTGTTTGTATTTCTGTTTGTGGTGTTTATATTTCTGTTTATGGTGTTTGTAAGTTTGTGTCTCTAGCTCAGTAATGTTTGGGCTCTTGGCTTGGCCTTTAAACAGGGTTTATTTTTGAATTATGGACTACTGGGCTTGTCCCTGTAGTTTTTTTAATTATATTAATTCAAATTGTTTTTAATCCAGAGTGATGGGACTTAAATAGTATACTGGATTATTTAGGTAACAAGTAACAATGTATCTAAAGGTGAAAGTGGTCTAGTGGTATATGTGTTGACCTCTAAGCCTGAGTGGTTGTGTGTGTTTGATCCCCTCATTGCCTTTCAAATAGGACACAGTACTGGTTTTTGCATAGGAAACAGTCTCGAGAGTGAAAAAGACTCAAGAGTGATTTTATAAGCTATCAATTTTCCTCACAATCAAGCTAAATAAAATTAGTATAAACCAACAATGCCTCTGTATTTTCTTCAGATATCAACTGAAATAATTCAACAACTATATTAGTCAAAGGTATAGAAATTGATACACGTATATGCCACCACAACTTCTATATAAACATCTTATAACAGTTCTTAAGATGGTTTGAACCTTTGATAACTTAAACAAACAGCAACATTATCAGATGGTAACTGCATACTTATTTATTATATATTTATTTATATCAAATGGCAATTCAATTCAATTCAATTCAATTCAGAAACTCTCCTTAGATTCAGTAGAGTACAGTTCCCTGCACAATAATGCTGCACAGTACATTTATGACAAAGTACTTTAATCTAAGCATAAAATTTGAATGAGTTTGCACTATATGCTCTTTACGATGGCAGGAAATTATGTTGGAACTTTCTTGTTTTGAACATTAAATAATTAATTAATAAACTATGATTACATCATATGAATCACAATGTCCTGGTCCAAGTTTCTTGAACCATCTTGAACCTCTTACAACAGGATCATGCTAAGCACACTGTTTTTTATTTTGGTATAATTCATGTAACATTCTCATTTTGAAGAGTTCTGAGACTTTTTACTGAAATTATCTTTATTTATCAATAAAAGTTTTATTTTGTAAAATCGAGTTTAAGTTAGTAATTTGGTCAAATGAAATAAGACACCTTAGCTTAAGAATTATCGAGAAATCCGGGTAGGGAGCATTTTCAAATATCATATTGCAATAACAAATCAAGTGCAGCTGATATTGAGGTAGGGCGAATGTTTTTACATTAAAAGTTTACTTGATTAACCTGAGTCAAGCAAAACTCCCAGAAAACACTACCCTATCGTTTGTGATAAGCAAACAAGTACTTACCATTCCCCAAGACAAGGTTGCCATTCTGAGATAAAATTTTACGGTCTATTTCTAATTTCATTTGAATTACCTTGCAGATTTGAATTCTGCACTCAGTGTTACAAACTCAGGTACTATAGTCTTACTGAAAGTGATTCACAGTGCTGGAAACCATGACATGATCAGAATGGAATGGTCGACTTGATACAAGAGCATCATAATTCATGGGCAATTGGGACACCTTGACAATTTTCAATTCAATAACAACCTTAGATATATGCAGATGCATTAGTTAAAGTTGTTGGTAAAATTAATGATAATAATATTATAAAAATACTTATTACTAAGTTTAAATTGGTTGTCTTGAGAAGTGTATTATAGCATGAATAACTTATGCCTATAGCTTAACTGCTAAATTGAAATTTCTACGCGATCCACTTGCAGCGTAAGTAAATGTCAAGAATTCTGACATTGTAAACCTGTCCACATACATCCAAGGTTGTATTGATGGAAAATAGTTGCAATTCAACGGCTAACATTTTTATTCAACCATGATCTATAGAAACAGACAAGCTGTAAATTTGATTATTGCTGTTGTTGTTGTTGTGGCTGGTAAGTAATTACTGCAAAATAATACACATTCACAATGGACTCTTTAGAGCCATAATTCTTTTTATCTCTCACTCAAGTACATTAATTCAGATATATTCGTCAAAGCATACCTTTTCTTTGAGGGTACATTTTTCGCCTCCTGGACCCAGAGTTTGAGTGAAGATTCACTGCGTCGACTGTTCTCTTGTTCAGGACTCTTTTTAAAACTGAAAGTAGAATGTTTATTTTTGCTCTTTATGTTGTCATGACTGTTACAAGCCTTCATCTTTATTCAACACTACTTTTCACCTTGTGTAAGAAAAAATGTAGTGTTTATTATAAAAAATTGGTTCAAATCATTGCCTTAAGAAAATATTTTATAGCGAAGAACATGTGGAATAAAAGTAAGTGAACAAATTATTTGATCAAGGTTGGGGGTTTGAGCTACACAAGGGAACATTCTCTTGACCTCTCGAAAAGGGAAACAAGCACTGGTTTCTTCCCAAGCATTTTGAACACAAGCATCTTTTACATGTACTTAGCTTAGCCGCATAAAAGAATATAACTAATATAATTAAAGTATGGTCAACTTTTACGATATCCCAATCCTTTGCAATACCATTTTTTAATCCAAAATATCCCACCTCATGATCCACTTTTCCCTTTCCTCTGCAGTCCGACACGCTATGATCTTGTTACCATGCATTGTGGACACCTGAAAAACCAAGATGTTATATGTAATGTACAGAATTCCCACATGGATATCCACATAGATTTCCACCTAATTTCATGTCATTTTCATAGTTATAAACCTTTCAACACCATCCAGCTATAACTTTATACCCATAACAAAAAAGTCATGGAAGAAAGGATCCATATTTCATATATCTCCATATATGGCCCCATCAGGTCGATATAGTGGATAAGACTGAGGAAAAAGTGGGGCCATATCAACAGACCATTTAGTTAAGAAATGAAATAATGCTTGCTGCCAATCAGCCAATGAAACGGCATACCCCTGTGAAGAGGCCATATAACTAACTAGGTCTGGCTCCACCAGGTTAATGGAGTGGTGGATGGTAAGAGGCCATTAAATAAATAAATATCAACTAATACCAGAATATATAATTACAGTGTTCCTACATATTTATATACTACTACATGTATGTATGGGGCCATCAGGTTGGTGTCGTGATGAGAATAATGATTGTGGGATGCAAGAGCCGTGGACAACTTGAATTCATAATTTTCGGATATCATATCGCCTGTCAGTAGCACCCATAATTTTGACTTAAGGTCAACATTACTATGACCTTGAGCCTATTGGCCCTTAAATAAACAGACCATGGCTAGAACTTTTTCAATTTTTAGACCTTTTACCATGTTAGCTAAAAGATATTGAATAGGCAAAGGAGATACCGCTGGAAAGCTCTCGCCAAGACGCGTCCATAGCCGTCGCGTTTGCCGGTCCAACCCGGGGAGCCGAGCCTCAGCACGGCCGCTTAGTCCTGCCAGGCTGGGTACGAGCCCGGGACCGGCGGACGGAAATGAAAGCACCCATAATTTTGTCTAGTAAAGGTCAACAGTACCATGACCTTTGACCCATAAATCAATAGGATCATGGCAGACAATGGCAAATGTGCACACACCAAAATATTCAAAAGGTACTGCACACAAACACTTTGACAACGACTTGGAGGACTGTGACGCCTGACTGAGTAATTCTTTTGTGTCTGCTATGCTTGGCAGGTGAACTAAAAATTCAAACAATAAATAGTATACCTGGAAACAGTGTTCCTGGGACAGGATACTGCTGTGTATGGGCCGTATCTCCATGTCTGGCCCAGTCAGGTCAATGGAGTGGAGGGGATTTTGGGTGGTGAGGAGGGATTCATGGGACTGGCTGTTCTTCAGTCGCGAACTGATCACAGACCTGCAAATACACAAAGAAGGTCATGGTTAGATTCAGCTTGGACAAGTTTTTTTGGCTTTTAAGCTTTCTCCTGTGGGCAGGTTGAAAATAATCTGACTCTTAATAGTGCAAGTCATCTCTGCTGTCTAAAAATACAAACACAGTGGACAAAAATTGCCGATCAAGCTCGAAATTCTGGCAAGTTAACAAAAGTTTGGCTTGGTCAAAAAATCTCTTTACGAACTCACGCTGAACAATTTGATGTTTATACAACAAAAAATTCACATATCTCAACCAAAACCATTAGCACAATTCAACAACACATCAATATAAGACAAGAAAACAACATAAACTATATTTGCTCCTTCGTTTATATTAGCTTGTTGTACAACATCTGTTCAATATCTATTACAAGTCTGAAATAATTATTTTCTGTTCCACACCTATCATCAATTTTGTTAATGTTTCTCTTACCCAAGAGCATAATTTCTGTTGCCATGGCAACACATATTGTTGTGCAGCAAACACAATCATACATCCAACAAAACAATTAATACCCTGTTCTAGTAATAAATGAATACACTTCATTCTGAGCAATAATAAATAATTGATAATGAAATTAAGAGAACAAAATTGGTTTAGCAATAACATCACATGATAGAATAAATACCAATTTCGTAATTTCCTTAATAAAATGATAGAATTAATACCAAATTCATAATTTTCTTACTGACTGTACTTAGATCATACTAATTGTGATAGAAAGGTAAAGAATTTCGTATGATAAAGACTTTTTTTGGAATTATAGTGAGAGGAAATGATGTAATGAGTTTTGTATATAATAAACCTCACATTCTTAATAACTTGCTGATGTTATCATTATTTTCATTCAAACACATGATTCATTAAATTAATAGTTTCAAATGTGACACCTTTATGACCCATTTGTGGTGAAGGTGACACCTCCTTATTGCACTAAAATCATTGGCCACGACTATTTCAATAGTACATTAAATAAAATGTCTGATAATTTAAACTGAGTGTACAAAATACATTTTGTTGGTATTCAGATTTGTTTTCTTTACTCAAGACTCATCACGTACTCCATTTTTTTCAATTTAAAAAAAAAAAAAATATACAAGAAAATTTCGACTTGTTAAAAGATCCATCATCCCTTTGTTATTGTTGTTGTTGTTGTCAGCGCTGCTAATCAATCTGATTATGATAATTTTCATTCAACCATCTGTACCAGCCCAGCACAAATCATTCCAAATAATGATACTTTAAAATAAATTGTTTTATGAATTGACGGTTTAATTTTTTATTTTTTTTTTAGCTTAAGAATATCTCATTGTGCTTCCTTCAATACTTACCACATTGATAAAAGCGAACACTTTTCTTTCTTCATATTTAATTATAATTTTAACACATACTTTTAAAGTCCAGTTTTTATAAATTTATTTTGCCATTGAAAACAAAAAATATAAATAATTAATTTCTTAATGCTATGATTATCTTAGAACATATTTCTTTGAAAGCTAACACTGAAATAAACAATAAATATCAGATGACAATGAATTTATAGTAAAGTAATTAACGCACATTTTGTAATGACGTATGCAAATTATCTTATTTTTAGATTTCAATAGTTGTTTACTAACTGACAACTGCAGTTAATAAGTAATAATACATGATACAAGATGGAAACTGATTTAACTTCCTTAAGAAAATTAAGTACATAATACTTATGTCTTAATAGAAATAATAATGCCACCATTGTCTGACATATTTAGGTCCATTCCTATGTGTACTTTTATTCTGAAGTTGATGACTTCATGGCTAATGGAGGCTGGTTAAATTTTGGGCGTTTCTTTCCTATACTTATGATTGTTTATCTATATATTAATATAAGTACAACATTTAAAGTATAAAGGAAATTATATATATATACTGATGAAATGTTTCTTTTTGCAAAACAACTTTACGCATATTTCTTTTAGCTTTATTGCGAAGAAAGCTTATAAATAAAGCATATAGTTCTTACTAATCCATTTTCTATAGGCACCGGTGTCCATTTTCAGAGGCTATGAGAAAGTACCCCTGGTAGGGTTCAAACAAAGAATTTTAGTGAGAGGCGGATACCTATACCACTACACCACTTTCACCCACACTTAGGACACAATTCTGGTCCATATCTTTATAAATTCATCTCAATAGTCAAAATAGTTGACTATTAATCTTATCAATACATAAAAACATAACTATGATACCGCAGGAGACAAACTTTTGTTTCACTAATCTTTGTTAATCATATTGCTAACTTAATCCTATTGACAACTATACAATATAAGGCTCTTGACCTTATAACAACAGATTACTTATCAAAATATTTAGGAAGAATTAAACACAGAGGAAAGTACAGAAAAATCCTCAAAACAAACATTACAGGGCCAAAATCCTAGCACCACAAACAGTTAAGGTAAAAGTGTTAATGAATTAACAAAATCATATTACAAAGAAACATTATGGGCATGACTTATGTGCTCAAACAATCTCTTGAATAAATAATCACACAAAAGGAATAAACTTACTAAGTAAAATTTAAAAGTAACTGGCAATATAAATATCTAGTAGAAAAGTAGTGCATGCGTGTTGTGTGCGTGTGTGTGTGTGTGTGTCTGTCTGTCTGTTGGCTGGGGCATATTCATGAATTGCATGTAATTTTAGCTTAAGACCGGTATTAATAACTCCCTATGAACCACTCTGTTTCCCAGGGTAGAAAACAGTACCTGAGAGTGTGTCCTTTTGGGTGAGGCCATGAAAACACTTGAACCCACAACCTTTTAGGTGACAGGTGTACCTCGATACGTATCAGCAGACCACTCACACCAACAGCCTCTTGGGTGGGAGATGGACACATATACCACTACACTTCGAGGGGTGAATGCGAAAAGGTTCTAAGTGACATTAAATAAAGAAGCAGATAGAACCTTTTCGCTTTCACCCCTCGACTTTCACCCTGCATGGTCGGGATCAAACCCACGACCTTTTAGGTGACAGGTGTACCTCGATACATATCAGCAGACCACTCACATCAACAGCCTCTTGGGTGGGAGATGGACACATATACCACTACACTTTCACCCTGCATGATCAGGATCAAACCCACGACCTTTTAGGTGACAGGTGTACCTCGATACATATCAGCAGATCACTCACACCAACAGCCTCTAGGGTGAGAGATGGACACATATACCACTACACTTTCACCCTGCATGATCGGGATCAAACCCACGACCTTTTAGGTGACAGGTGTACCTCGATACATATCAGCAGATCACTCACACCAACAGCCTCTAGGGTGAGAGATGGACACATATACCACTACACTTTCACCCTGCATGATCGGGATCAAACCCATGACCTTTTAGGTGACAGGGGTACCTCGATACATATCAGCAGATCACTCACACCAACAGCCTCTTGGGTGAGAGATGGACACATATTCCACTACACTTTCACCATGCATGATCAGGATCAAACCCACGACCTTTTAGGTTGACAGGTGTACCTCGATACATATCAGCAGACCACTCACACCAACAGCCTCTAGGGTGAGAGATTGACACATATACCACTACACTTTTACCCTGCATGATCGGGATCAAACCCACGACCTTTTAGGTGACAGGTGTACCTCGATACATATCAGCAGATCACTCACACCAACAGCCTCTAGGGTGAGAGATGGACACATATACCACTACACTTTCACCCTGCATGATCGGGATCAAACCCACGACCTTTTAGGTGACAGGTGTACCTCGATACATATCAGCAGACCACTCACACCAACAGCCTCTTGGGTGAGAGATGGACACATATACCACTACACTTTCACCCTGCATGATTGGGATCAAACCCACGACCCATTGGATGAGAGGTGGACATCAGTATACCACAAGGAAAGTCTCACCCTTGTGGTATCAAACCCACAACCCCTTTTTACGAGAGGTTGACATCTATACCACAAGGAAAGTCTTACCTTTGTGGGGATCAAACCCACAACCCCCTGAGATCGTGACGGACACCTATTACACTTGACCACTCTTCCTTGGTCGGGATCAAACCCACAACCACTTGAATGGAGAGATGGACACCTATACCATAAGACCACTCGAAAAATGTTATTCCTGGGACACCTTCGCACAGCCCATCCAGACAATGCACTTGCGGAACATACAAATCAGCCAGCCAATAATTAAAACACGGAATAAAGCTTAATATATAGTAACATCATATCATTATGTAAAAGCGAACTCATTTCCCAAACCAGTTTACAATACAATGTATAAAATGCTTTGACTTACCACATGTAAGATGGAGTCCTCATCAATTTCTCACATAAATTCTCATTCAAATGTTCAAGTGAACCCATATCATTATCTACATTTAACTCCTTAGAGTAGGCTATAGTATTCATAACTTTCATTTCTAACATTTCAAGATCTCAAAATCAATAAGTCATTATATGTAATCCATAAGATGTATAATATTGCCTACTGATTTCAAAATTTCATCATCATCATCATCGTCATAAATCATTAATATCCAAATTTAAAATCATTTCAGAATTTAAATATCTCATTTTACTGTTTACGCTAAAGTCCTCGTAATGTAATTCCTCAACATTCATTCACAAATGTACTCTCAAATAAAAACACATCAATTTCTGTTAAAAAGTTCAAAAACACTCGTTTCTTAAGAGGCACACTTACAAATAAGGCTCTTTTAACTTAAGATATTCTCAGACTAATATCACTTTTTCTAACGATCAATTTCCATTGCACTCTTTGAAACAAGTGGCGTTATATTTTTTTCATCCTATGAGTCAACTTTGTGTCGGAATGAGGCACCATGAGTCAACTTTGTGTCGGTGCGAGGCACTATGGGTCAAAGTCCTTATACAATTGGCGCTGATAATTTCATCCCCGTGTGACCATCCAGGAATAATTGTTGTAGCTTCGTTTTGATCTACCTTTATATTCATAGTATTAAGGAAACACTAAAGTGCACAATGTTTTAGCTCATACTGATACAGGTAATAGTTGAGGTGTATCAACAATCACATTGCATCTCATTATAATAAAATCCATCTTCACACATCAGTTACTTTAATCACATATATTTTATGACTAGTACCATAAATCACAAACCAGATAAAGTCCCAAAATGCAACATTATATAAAGTACATTGCCATCATTATTTATTAAAACCACATATCATTCCCATCTTTGTCACAAGAAGATACAAGATACAAGAATCTTTATCTTAAGTTGTGGTCGAAACTTAAGCTCAGTAAGCTTTTTCGCGCATGAAAAGCAAGAAAGAGCACTTCCTCTATGTAAATTGTATATTCTGACACTTAATCAGAGTTTTGGCTCTAACTTTTAGCTAAAGTAAAATCCAAGGCAATTTACAAATATTTATTATATATCACTATCAAAATATCCCACATTTTATCACTAAACTTAAGTCCAGGTGTAGTCCAAATAGGTCATGAACTTACAGCTTCTGGCTAAAAATCAGATTTCAAGGGGATCATTTGAAGCCCCTATTTGTCAATGGCTTTAGCCCTCTTGAAAATCAATTCAAATCCTTGTTATTTTTTCAATTAATCAACCAACTTTTGTTGGCACTGATGATTACTAACATTCTCACACTAAAGCTTCCTGTTTTTAAAATTAACACTTGTTTAAAGGATTTATATTACAATCAATGCATACAAAACCCACTTAAATCCGGGCCTAATCTCATTTCAAGATTTCCCTCTTTAAAACTTGACACTTTTCAAGGTAAATTAAAACCAATTAGGCAAAAACGTGACCTTTAATCCATAAATTGAAGAAAAATCTCTAAACCTATAAGCAAATAGTTCACAATTTTTTCACTAAATCAGATGAACATCAAAATGGAGCATTTAAATTTATTATGATTTCAAACATTGAAATCTTATTTTCACAATTCAACATAATTTATTTTCTTATCATTAACGGAAATATCAGTTCTATAACCTATATTAATATAAAATTTCATTAACTTCTGCCTACAATATCATCCAGATTATCAACACTACGAACACCAAGATTAACATAAATTTTTCCTATGAAGCAATCCCTAAAAGAAACCAAAATGAAGAAGTCTCCAAATCATTGGACAATTAACTATATTACATCACAACCACAGCCATCCTCTTTATTTGCTCTCGCCTTTGTTTGTTTGCCAAAGGTAGGGTATGGTATATAATTATGTTTTGTAATTACAGGCAATCATCATCAACACCATCTATTTCAAGTATGGTTTTACCATCAGCAAAATGACTAGATACTTCTAGACACAGAAGAAATGTTGTTTCCATGTAACTATTGTGTTTGCCACCCCCTTCAGTGGTAATTATTCCTACTGGCGGGCCGCCCAGTTACAAAACTTTTCAAAAAGAAAAGTAAAAAATTGAAAATGTTTGATATGGAAACATAATTATTTCAATAAACCAGATTAAATGCTCTTTTTGAAAGTCAGCGTCATTTATATTAAATACACTAAATGAGTGCCAGCCGGGGCTTTACCCAAGGTGCAAAAGTTGTGACCTTCAGTGGGGCTTCATACTCCAGTGCAGTTAGATTTTTTTCTCTTAGCAAAAGGAATCTGTATATTTTTCTTGCAGTCTATATTTTCTTTTCAAACAAGTGGTTCCCAGACCTTTTTAACCAGCTTCCAGATGTGACTACCTGTTTACGACCCCCGTAAGACCTTGATTTGATTGTTTATACATGTGGTAATTATATCTCACAGAGAAAAATATACCTTTCTAATACCTTAATTTTATGCACAGGATTGTCTAATTATATGAGGCCACAGCGATCATGAAATGGAAGGAACTCAATGCTAACAAGAAGTGTTCCTGAGGATGTATCTGTTGTTCTATAGCAGACAATGATGATGATGATGATGATGATGATGATGATGATGATGATGATGATGATGATGATGATGAAGGTGATTATGATGATGATGATGATGATGATGATGATGATGATGATGATGATGATGATGATGATGATGATGATGATGATGATGATAATGATGATGATGAGATGATGATGATGATGATGATGATGAAGGTGATGATAAATGATGATGATGATGATGATGATGATGATGATGATGATGATGATGATGATGATGATGATGATGATGATGATGATGATGATGATGATGATGACGATGATGATGATGAATTTTGATGATGATGATGATGATGATGATGATGATGATGATGATGATGATGATGATGATGATGATGAAGCTGATGCTGATGAAGGTGATGATGTGACGGCAATGACAATGACAATAGCAATGACAACGACAATAGCAATGATGATGATGATGAATTTTGATGTTGTGATAATAAGCAACGCCAGAAAATATGATTTTTGATGGACTGTTCTTAGATAATGAAAATCTAGATCTTTACCTTATTTTCAAACATTTGAATTACCTTGAATGTCTACATATTTAGTGTAATCTACAAACCATATAACAATGAAATACTTACAGAAACTGAAGCGGCATCGTCACAATTCTATTTTTTACTTAGCTAAAAATCCTCGAACCCACCATAAAACACAGAGTGAAAAACACAAGTTATTCTTAGTTTGATGAATATTTCCAAGAACTGTTTATTTCCTACATCCATTCCAATAGATATTCTTGTTGAACAACTTTTTGCCTATATCCAATCTTAAAGTCACTTCCCGACTAATTCTTGTAACACATTTTCCTCTGTTTCCGAGTGATTTTGTCTGCATTCTTGTTAGTTTTAGCAGAAACGGTCTGGTCACATCTGGCATGATTTGCAATCTTATGGCGTATATATTGTTTTTAACATACACTCCTTATAGCAATTCTGAGTGTTCAGATTTTTTTCTGTTCATAGACCAATAAAACCAATCTTGCTCCTCAACATGTTCTCAGTTTCAGTGGAGTTTTTTGGCCACAAACCACAACAGCTAGATCTCTTTGCCAGTCTCATCATTAACACCATGATATCATTGTGATATTTCAAAGCATTATAGGTGTCATTATATTTCAAAAGCTAAGGCATTGATCATTATATCATATCATAAACAAATTGTTTTACCATATATTTGCAAAATAATTAAGGTATAAACTTAAGAGCTGCAACATTTTTTAACTGTCTTGACTTCTTGTAACAAGTAAGATATCGCAACTTGATTACCAGAACACAACTAACTAATAGATGCCAACACTTTCATTCTCTGTGAATCAAGCGCTTTAACTTGACAACTCTTTAAGCTAGAGTTATGGGTCTTTAAACACAAATGTGTACAGTAAGTGTTCAAGGTAACAGGGATACTAAGTTTCATGTAAATATATTGAAAGATCATTTAGTTTAAGTGCGGACAAAATTATGGTTCATGACACTATCTCAACCCCTCGCTTTCAAAAGATTATTGAAACTACAGGAAAGATGGAAAAAGCAGCCAGTCAGTAGAACTTAAGTAGCATAAGTGTGCTTAATTAAGAAATCTTCCTGATGACTCAACCAGTGTACAAATTGAAAATTACATTACATGCACCTAGAGCAACATGGCACACAGAAATCTGCCATGAAAATTACAGACCATTTCACACCAGTTTATTGACATTCTTATCTTTGCAACATTCTGTCAATGTCTCCTTGTTTTATTTTCTTATCCATGTTACATACATGGATTACAAATGTTGGGGGATATACTCCCAGCCTTCCCTACAGAACCATAACACTACAATTGGATTAAATTTAAGACCCCAGGGATCTTATTCATAAAGCAGACTTTTTGATAATTTTCAACATGACAAATTGAAATTAAAGAAAGCTTTCAACAGTTTTACATAAAAAAGAAATACAGCAAGAAAAAGGTCAAAATGATAAATGCGAATAAGAGATTTTAAAATATTGTAAAAATAATCAGTAAGCTTTATAAAACAGCCCCTGGAGGCAAAGTTTTAAGGCTATATTTTTCAATATAAAAACATTACTACTCTCTCAATTTGTATATCTCATCAATTAAATAATTATATGTCATTATCATTTTCTGCATGGTCATAACGACCCTTATAATTCATTTTCCAAAATAGATCATAACTGGGCAAATACTACATGATAATAGCCCCCTAGTTGGTAAATGGTGAATAATTTATCAACACAAACTGTAGGCAGACAGCCAAGGTCATTTATCATCTGGAGTTCACTTTTCCGCTGGTTTTCCATCAGTTACCAAAAAACGTTTAGTGGGCAACTTAATACAGTAATACTGTTTTCATATTTTTCATATTATTATTTTAATAAGATATATTTCAAATGCTTTCTTACCCTCAACTTTATTCATTTTGTATATCAACTTTGGAGATGATAAAATGAATTTGGTAACAAAGTTGCATAAACTTATCGATGTCAGCTTGCATAATAAATTACGTTGAATTTAAACATTTTGTCAGTTATTTATGACTCAAAACTTTCTCACCTACATTCAAGTTTATGCAAAAAATGTGCATATTTAATGTACCTATAAATATGCCTACTCATGTACAGTGTCATAAAAGTATTCAGCGAGTTGAAGGTCCCCGCCATGTTGTGACCATCAGACATTAATAAGCAATAAATATCATATAAAAAGCATTAACTGTTGTTATTTTTTGTGGCTTTCCTTATAGATCTGGCCAGGTATAACATGATTATAACATTTACTTGAGTGACTTGGTCAATGTTTATTTGTACGTGTAGGTTGACAAACAAATAACAATTACCATATTATATACATAGTTGTACAACTATATATATATATAAATATATGAGCCGCATCGCGCGATTTTGGGCCTTCGGACATAATGATTACAAATGAAATAATCATTAGTAAAAAATGCCAAAAATAATGATTTTTTCTATGTAAATCAATTTCTTCCAAACTTCTTTCTTTTTAAGATTTGTCATTGGTGCATATAATTTATGACCATTGGTTTACTCATGTTTCCATAGCAACCATGGATTTCGTCCTGACATATTTTGACCGAAATAATAGTCTGTGTTTAAAATGGCCAAATGTATTAAAAATACAAAAATGATTAATTATTTTTATCTTAATTAATGGTCCTTGAAGATTCTGTGATAAGAAAATAATCTAAATCATAAGCTAGTTGTAATATTGATACATTAAGTTTGCACTTCATTTGAATAATGTGCTTTGGTAACGACGTCATTTGAATGACGTCAAATTTAGTACTCAAACTGCGCAATACATGGTCTTACTTGTAAGCACGTATCTTACGCAATTTAAGTAATATCATCATGAAATTTTCAGAATATATTCCTGAAATATCATTTTATTCAAATACCTTAAAACATTGTAAAAGCAAATATGTCCGAAGGCCCAAAATCGCGTTGCGGCTCATATATAGATAACGTACATTTAGCAATGATGTCATATATCTCTCATTTCTTTATATAACCAATTAAATTTAAGCAATTGTTAAAAATGTAACTATCGTCATAATACAGATGAACAAATAAAACCTTTAATGTACAAAGCTTTGTTAACCCACAAAGAAGATGGAAATATACATAAATACATACATACATGTAGAAGATATATATATACCAAAAAAAATGTTATTGTGGTTTATTATGCCTCGAAGAGCATGAAGCAAAACCACTTAACAAATAAAGTAGGACTTTATTTCACTTAATAAGTTTTAAAGATATATACATAGTTATAATTAATTAGATTTTCAAAATACTAAATGTTTAATAATTGTGTAAGAGCCAAATGTAAAATTATGATATTCAAATTAATAAATTGTAAGTCATAAAATAATCTCTTTTTAAAAACGAAACAAAAAAGCAATTTTTATTTAAAGTATAATATTACAAACCTCTGCGTTTTTCTTGACCTTAAAGTTGACGCCAAATGCAGAAATAATGGTGGTGGAGCAAAAACCATTTTTAAAATCCAGAATATTGCTACAATTATGGTCCTAAATCATTGAATGTGAACAAATTCCACAGTTTAATTGTACACTTTATACTGTTATTCTAATGTACACAACATTGTTTCGAATTAGCCTGAAATGTGAGAGTAAAACTTTAAACAAATATTCTTTCTTCAGCTAATTCCCATGTCTGTGTTTATTTTTGTTAATTATAATTAACACTGACAAATTACTATCACAAATAATGTAAATCCTCAGTTTAACTAATCCGTTTTTAGCTAATGTTTTGAAGATCAAGCTCAAAATCCATCATCCGATCTTCAGAATAACAACTAACTGTTTAAATTATAGTTTAAAATAGACTTTATGCTAATTAAACAGCCTTAACTCATTAACTGAACTAATTAACATTAAAGGAGTTAACTTAAAACTGACACAAACTTTGTCAAGTCCTCTTTGCGCCTGTCAAGCACAGCAATGCATCATTTGTTACTATATTTAGTAACAACCAAGTCACATGACTGCCCAGGTAACAGCTAATGAAACTAATTGAAGAAGATGGTTTATGTGATGATTATGCAGATAATGTGATCAGATAATGACAAAGATTTTTATCAGGTAGATGATGATTGTTTTTCTTTGATTACCCATGTTTTTCTGTTGTAACATACAATTTACACCCTGAAATGATTTTGAACTGAGAATTATATTTTTTACATACATAAAAAGGCCAATTGGCCAAAGTTATAAAATGTAGGTTATGAGGTTTTGTTTTTCAGAAACAGTTATAGGCTCATCTTTTCCAAATAAAACATGACACTGATTGGTTTATCTTGAAAAAAATAGGGGAAGAATGTAATCAAGCGAAAAACCTAATGTATCTTTTCACATCAGTTGCTGAATTCTGTTAAAATCGTGAATGACAATTATTGGCGGAGTCACGAAAACGGTACATAAACTTAATAAACCAGGATAATTATCTTTCTGCTTTAAGCTAGATGAACTAAATGTGGTTGAAAACTGAACAAGATGACACCATAACATGACAAATCAGCTTCTTGGCCTTTGTTGGATGGTCCATAACAATGTGGGCGCAGTTTAACAGTGTATAATGAAATAAATCACAACATCACTTTTAAAACAGGAATGGCCTAATTCATTATCCAAGCAGTTTTAACACTTTATACTTGGAGACCTAACTTTCGCATAAAAGCATGTAATTCTATCGCCTTGCGGAAAGTATGTTAAACTTTAACGCATTGACAATGAAAAGTAGACATTAATTTACATATTATTTTTTCAATGAAGGAAATATGGTACAGTGAGTGAATTCATTAATGAAAACATGAAATTACCATATCTAATAATCATAAATTATTATACAGTTAGGACATGGAATTTTAATGGGAAAAGTTATTTATGTGCAAGTTTTTTATAATTACAAAGCCAGCAATATTTTGATATCAGTGCAGAATTTTGATAGAAGCAAATGTTTTCTGGCTTATGTCCATTTTCAGAGCCATTTTGTTAAGTTCCCCTGGCTGTATCAAACCCACAATTGTATGGTTCAAATGTGCACAAATATAACACTAAGGCAACTGAGGCTTACCCAGTTAAGTGCAAACATTCATCAAATAAAACAATTCAAAATATATTTTTAAAAATTACAAGATGGTAAATACTTAACTTTTGTTTCTGATTGCCAAATCAATCTTGGTCGCAAATTTCTGTATTTAACTGTTACTTTTTTTCTTGAAAGTGAACACAAGAAAAAAGTGAACACAATTCACTAATGTATTAAATATAATGACTGTACTCCTCATATAATGACTGTACTCCTCGATGATCACCTCAAGAGCCTTACAGGAAAAAAAGAAATACAATTCTCTCATTAACAAATGTAAACAATGGCCAGAAAGGAAACTGTGGCAGATAACAATCATAAATGTTTTCTTTCTCCAAGCAAAACAAGGGTTAATGATCATAAACACAAAGATAATGGTAGAACTGGGCAGGAAGACATTAATTACTTCTTAAGACAGGAGGGGTTTTAAAAAACCTCCACATAAAAATCATGAAGTGCTACATATTATTCTAGCCCAACTTTAGCTGACACAACAGCTTGGCCAGCCTGTGCAAGGCATGGACTGTCCACAACAGTGTGAGTATACCACGTGATAAATTGCGTTATACATGCTACATCGAAAGGCAGTATTTTGATTCGAATAAAGACCTAAAACAAAGAAAACTTCACGATTTCTTCAACATTTTAGATAAAACATAGCGCCTTTTATGGAGCCCCGCCTTCGGTCTTTTACCAGTTTGATTGAGAGTTTAGATTCTTAAAACACCTCGAAAAACCTTTTCACAATACGGCGTCTGACGGAGCACTGTCGAAACATTTTTTTGGGAAACAGGTTTGTCGGAGTGTTTGATGAACCTAACCACTTTATCAAACTCCGGTAATAAAATGAAGGATGAGTTCTTTTTATTTTTAGCGGCATAGGATGCTCTTTGTTTTATTTGAAATGGTGTAGTTAAAGAAAAGTTATCTTTGATTTAAGTCTTCATTTTAAGCAAAATGTTGCCTTCCAACTTAGCATTTATGATGTAAGTTATCACATGGTAATACACACACTGCACAACACAGGCTCACATTGATGGTCAACTAGAGACAATTTTCACCTATTAAGGCATGAAATCAGCTTTTCCAAGTCCTTGACCTATGTGGTACCTGCTTGGCTCACATCAGTGTGATTCGGTGTCTTATAACTCTAGATATTATTCAAATCATTATAGGGAAATAGTAAATTTGTTTTTAATAAAGGCATAGTCATTGCACTAGTGTTACAATGTATGTACCTGTCAAAATGGGGTCATGTACAAAAAAGGGGCCAGTCAAAGATCAAACATCCCTATTGTCTTGCGATGACAGCTGTTGATGTAAGATTCAATGTTCCATTGTCAGTCTGTCAACAAAAATATCAAAACTGTGATGAAGACCTGCTGTTTAATTATACAAACTAATTTACAAGGTAGCTAACATACTTGACATACTGAACTTACAAAAAATGTAACAATTTGTTTTCTGCATGCCAAAAGCACCTATTCACATATGAAATCGGAAGGCTGCATGATAGGCCATTTTGGCAACTGTAATGGACTGCTGTAGGCGGATGTGGGGTCATAGTATAACATTCTGTTATAGACGGAAGTTAGTAACATTCATAGTATGTTGATGTACGTATTATATGCAAATTAGCAAAGGCTGGGCTCCTGTGTTGATTGAGAATTTACTGTATATAAAGACAATTGGACCCCTTCAGGATTGAGCATGCTTATCTCTGAAGGGATCAGACTGTCTTTGATGTCACACGTTACACAACTAAAGGACAATAGCAGGAAACATGGCTATTTACTTTTCGATCTTAGCACCTGTAATTACACTTGAATGCGAATTTAAGGAGTGAAATTATTCAAATCCTGAAATTCTAAGCATCCAAAACACCTCTGTATAAAGCACATCAAAAACATGCACAGCTTTTTCCAGATGACTGTTTCAGAGGAGTTAATTGCACTCAGACATGGCATCATTACCATGAATCATACAGACTGAACACAATATATAAATCCAATCCCTAGTTACCTTCCCACAATCTGTTCCATAAAATATTCAGTGACTTATTGAAAATGCTTTGTGCATGTGAAGATTTACTGAAACATTTATGCATCAGATAATTTCTGGAAATAGTTTCAGGAATGAGTGCAAACATCATCACAATCACCCAATTGTAAACAATAAGGTGTGGAGGATGACAATCATTGTTTATTCCCTTAGACAATGAATAATAAACAGATGTCAAGTTGATAATTAAATTCCACAAAAAAATCAATAGTGAAATAAAGTCATCCTTTTTATCTTGAACTTCAAGCACTTTGATTGACAATACATCAGAAATGATTTTCAGCAGCAAACAAGTATATTCAATATATTGTTTTGTGATATACCAACAAAATGAAAAAAATACATAAATATACATAAAACATTGAATACAAGCTAAACAATACCTGATTCATGTTTTCATCCACCATGAATTCACAAATGGAGACCACAGACCATTAATATGTCTGTATTTAGACAAACCCAGCCAAGAATTACCAGAAGAGCTCCTCCGGAATCAATACCATTAGTCTGTCACAGCTAAACATGGTTCAGCGAAAATTTATATCTGTACACAAGATAATGAAATAATGAAGATCCAAGACATCTTCGATGGTACCTTATCTAAAATTAGAAATCAGTTGTGTTTGGATCAATTTCAAATTCTTTCATAAATGAATGACGAAACAAAGCGAGCTAATTTAGGAAATGCTAAGTAAGCTTGTCTTTTGTTTTTTTGCCTTTAAACAAGGGGTATAACTTGGCCAATATTCTAGACAGAGTGATGGGACTCGTGCACATTATTATTCCCAACATGTTCACCAAGTTTTATGTGAATATCTTTGATGGTTTCTATTTAAACGATCGCCAACACAAGTTTTTGTGCCAAAACCATCTGTTGATTAATATGGCCCAGGAATCTTTTCTTTATTAAAACCAATAATAAATAACATAAACACAGAATTATATCAAAGACTTTTTTAACGTTATTTTGAATATTGCTGGCAATTATAGTACAAAGTAGGAAGAATACATCACAAAATAATACAAATTATAAGTATACAATTTCTCACCTTCGTCTGCGCCTGTTAACAATCTTAAAATTAATCCTTATTTTATGAACAAACAACATTTTCAACATTGTGCACTGATTTTTAATTGAATCAACCACAGATCACATTTAGTATTGTATCACTAAAATCCTTTTCACTATGTGAACTTATGTGAACTTCATACTTGGTTCAAACTATGTCAATTTCATTATAATTTCATAAATTTCACTTTATTGATGGTGAACAAATCAAGCCATCATTGTCATGTACAGAAGTCAATATTCAGGATCGCCCAAGAATTCTATGTTTTCAGAATAGTTTTCTCACATATCACCCTAATCCAGACGTCAATAAATTGTCTAAACAGAATTTTCTTAACTTATCACCATTTTGAAGTCACACAAGTGATAAAACCTGCCCTGTAACAACAATCGATATCTCAGGTTTAGAATAATGTTGAATTTTAATGACCATTGACATAAAATTTCATTTTTTCCGCAAACAGTGTTCTAGTCACGTACCAAATGTCAGCAAAGAGTCACATAACACTAAGCAAGTAAATAATCTGGTACTAATCTGCTTTTGAGCTAATAATCCAATAAGATGAAATTCCATAGGATGAGTTATAGAAATCCTTCATGATCCAAAATGAGTCACTATTGATCAACAATAAGGATAATTAACTATGTCAAACCCAGTGATCTTATCAACTGGTTTTCCATTGTTTATTCAACCAATTTCACACAAACTTGCTTCAAATCTTAAGCTAATTGTAACACTCCAGTTTGAAATCATATAATTGTAACTATTCACCCCAGTAAGTAATAAAGTCAACTGATTCATTCACATGGTGATTGTAGTTTACCTTACATGGAATTTCAAATGTTAAGAAAACGTCGTCGGCTGTAGATATTCACAAATTGTAAATAAGTTTCCCACAATGGTTGAATGAACAATCCAGCAATAAACCCACATTTTTGTTTTTATACACCATGTATTTAAATCTGCCAAACGTTCGAAATAAATGCCAATAAGTGATTTTTTAGATTCAAACGTTGAACTACATCAACCGTTTAAAGCTTTGCTAACCAACTAGAACTAATAGGCGAACCGTTTTATACCTTTAACCTACCTCCGGTAATAGATTTGAAATTGCCTTTCATAAATAATGAAAGAAAATGATACAATCATTATATACTCATAAAGGAAAAGGGATAATTTTATGCTGAACATCTAAACAGAATGAATAAAATACCGACATTGACCTTCAACATGACACAGATGTACAGTCAATAGATAAATGGTATCATTTGGTTAACAGAATAGCCATTTTGTTTACCAAAAAAGTTCTTTTACGTAAATTTTGCATGCTTCCAAACAAAAGTATCATCATTTTCAGTTTACCTGCATAAATAAATGAAGCAACTGATCTAATGTATACATCCAAACTCCAGTAACTGTATAATATCCCTGTCTGATGTAACCAACTTTTACTATGTAATCCTGAAAGTGTGAATACAAACAAAATTCTTTCTCCTGAATTCCAGAGAGAAGGCTTGCAAATCCCACAAACAGATTTTTTTATTGATCACCAGCCGATCAGACAGTCTAGCTCCCAGCAAACCTGCAACTTATTAATTTTGTTAGATAAACCTGCTTTTCTTTTCAAATTCCTGCAGAAATGCCCCAATAAGATACGCAAATTCCATTCCACAGAATTACCAGACATTATAACTGCATACACTTTGCATATATATAACAACTATTCATTTCAATTGATTGCAGATTTCATTTCTTTGAAAAGTTTATCAGTGTATTAAATTCAATAGAGTACAATTACGAACTTTTCAATGAACTAAAATTCTGCAATTGATTGTGTAGCCTGTTTGGAGCTCATTTTTCTAGCAAAAGTCAACATGATCTTGATCAAATAAAACAACATGGGTCATCTACTGACCATGACCTAAATGTGCAGGCCAAGTTTCAAGACTATACAAGAAGTCCTGATAGTAAACGAAAGCATGACGCCAACGCCTTGGACAACTATATGACGCAAGACAAGGTATATATATCCCTTTAAATCTTTCACACTTCACAGGTGACGAAAAAACAACACAACATTCGAACAATCATGTTCCTTCACTGCATTTAAAAAATGAATGTATTACCTGAATGCAAATCATACTCATTTTCACGATAAACATATTTAACTACCTAAAATGAATAGTAACACCTGAATTAATGCATGTGGTGTAAAATAGTTAAAATACAGTGCTGTGTGATAATTCCATGTACACACTGAAACAATCAGCCAATCCCTCAAAAATGGTCCCTAAAATGCCATGTATACAGAATAAATCAAAATGTCAAAACCCCTCCACTACTACTGATAAGCCCAGCCTCACATGCCATGTACACCTGAATGACCACACCCCACATGACCAATTACCAGTGGGCCATATCAATTATAATCAATTAGCGGAACCAACCCCAGCAGGCCTATCAGTGCCAATTAGTCAACAAAAACAACATACACTGCAGATAAAAACACCGAGGTAGTTCAATGAACTGACAGGAAATAGATTTGGAGCTGAAAGATTCAAGATTTGCTGAATTTGTAAAATTTCTTTTCTATTTTTTCCCTTTTAATTCAGATTAAAAAGTAGCATATTTGAAAATAAATATTTACTGTTCGGTTATAAAACTGCCATGCAGCCTGGACTTCTGGTACTGAACCAACTATTCTGAATACTTAATAGGGGTGAACATGTTGTAGCTTAATTAGGCAATACCAACAGAAACACTTGTTTACCATCAATTTATATTAGAAAAGTGAATGAAATGTTACATATGTGTAAGAGCTAAATAATAAATGTTAAGAATATTAGCAATGGGTGGTCAAGGCGAAGCTGTCCAAAGTGATCGATGTACCGATGCAAAGCAAGAATAGACATTTTTTTTTATCAAAGTTATATTTTTAAAAGTTTAGTTGGTAAATCTGTAAGATTACACAAGTCATGATTTCCTTTCTCTAAAAACCCTTCTTAGGTTGTTGGCTTGCATACCATTTCATGTGTCTGAATTTGGGCCTGTAAAAAAACTATCCCCCCCCCCCCCCCCCCCCTGTATTTTAGTGGAAAAAACAGGAAGTGAACTGAATTTTGCCTCAAATTCTTGTATGACTCTTTTACATCTGTTATAGGTAGTTCCAATCAAAAGACCCTTCTTTCTCTGTTATGACTGTTGTACTTAACCCTGTCGAGAATCTGTTCATGAACTGATGAACTTTTCATGCACCGTTCATGAAGTGTCCATCAAGTTTTAAAAAAAAAATCATCAACGTAGTTTATCAACTGTTAATCAAGTTCATCAAAAGAAGTTCATGAACCGTATGCCATCATAAACAAAAGTTTAAATGCTTATAAGTATACGCAGCAATAAAAATCAGACAATCTGTGACAACATTAGTTGAAAAAAGCAGCTTAATTGTTCTTTTCACATTTCCAATTTCAATGTCACTTGAGCATATCATTTAACCCTTGACTCATAGCTTGAGAATAATAAACAAAATTAGTGGTCTAGCCACACCCCTGCCTTAAGTCACTAAACTCTGTTCATTCATTAACTAAAACTACTAGCACCCATTACAAACTTCTACATTTTACAACCCAATAAAATGTATGACATTTACCAGAAAATCCATGGGAAGGAAAATTCTTGGGAATCCATTCATCAAGTTCACTACCAAGAAACTCTACAAGCTTCATCACCAATGCCAAAACTTACTGCCAGAGTAACAAAGGACTAGGCAATGTGAGGTCAGAAACACCATAGATCAAAGACCAGTACAAGATATATGGCTGTCCGACATTGCCAACATTTCAGCCAGGTGGAAAACACCAGCTCACTTGCTACCTTCAGGGTTCCAAAGCTGTAAATCATCAACACCATCATCTTCCTCTCTGGTCAGTTAATTATGGGTTATACCTGTACAGTTAGTTATTTATATTAGGAACAGACAAGAGAAGAGTGCTGGAAATTCCACATTTCCAAGGATCTAAGAGATTAGAAATTTCTCAGAAATCAAAGAACAGCTAGCACAAGAACCAGACCTAAACAAACACCATGACAAAGATGACCTGGGGCAGAGGGAACACAAAACAGAGGGCATAGAAGAGTTGTACAGGTCATTACTGCTATATAAACAGATCATGAAAGCTATGTATTACACATGATCTGGCTTTTGAAAGTCAATTGGAGGTTAATTTATCTTTCAGTATGGCCTCATTATTTTATAAACCGCCCTGAAAGTTGGGTGTTAGAGCATCTGCTTTGAACATGGTATAGCTTGGGAGCAAAAATTCACTGGTTTGACCCGCAGCTATTAGTCACACTAAAACATCTAAATGTAAAGGTCATGCAGCATTAATCTCAGTAGCTCTTACCAACTGAGCTACATGTAACTTCATTGACAATTGATTCTTTTAACCCTTTACTTCATAGATACGCAATTTTACTTATCTATCCATAGCTTCATAGATACGGATCTTAACGTTTTATCCATAGCTTCATAGATACGTAATCCTACGTATTCGTAATGTAGGGGCATTTATTTTCATACCTGATGCTTGTTTATGCGCTATAAATTCATATTCATGAAGTATAAACATCGATAAATACAATGCGCAGGTTTGTGGGCATTCCTGTCTCGTTTTCCTCGTGGAAATTTACACAATACTGCAAGTTATAATTAACTACCAATAATACAACTATATTTTATTGATCACGCGCCTGACGTCACAGGTCATGGTACGAAAACGTGTCAAAATGTCGGCCATGTTGGATAAACAAAAAATCATCTGGCTTGTATAAACAAAGGCCATAAATCATTATATGGGACATATGTGTCACTTCTGTTTCGCTAATCCGGTCATAAAAATGCGCATCTGCTTCTACAAATTGAAAGGAAGTACAAATGTGTTATAAAATAATGACTATCCCTATTGTTAAACTTTGACATGACCCAATTTAACATCGATCAGCTGTTGAAACACGTGTTTTCGAATACACAAGAATGCAATGTAGAGCTAATTTCTGCCCTTGTTAACTTCAGTTTAAAACAACATTCCTGGATAATGTCATTTATATTTCAGTGTTTGTCTGACGAATCGGAACATTCTGGCTTCGATTAAAATGAGTTTGAGACGTTGAGTACGACGTCGAGAATTCAGACCTCGGCGTCACGCACACAAGGATATGAGAAATGAGGATTTTTAAAATCAAACCCAAATGACAATACATGGACATGCAATAAACGATATAAATTTAGTAAACAACAACATGCAGGCCTCATTTAGTAGTTGAATAATAACTTTATTTGTTCATTGTAGTGTTAAATAACCGAAAGTTATACATACTGTGACTGTTGATCAACTTTTTTTTTCTTCTGTATCATATATATAAATATACCGTGCTTCTTTGTTGTGAACTATTTTTTAATTCTGTCCATCTTTGTTTCAATTCAGGTTGCATTAAATGAATTATAAAAATATGTTGTTTATATAATATTTTGTGTTATGTTTGATAAATAAAAGTGTAATAAAAATTAATTTTCATCAAATTTGACATATTTTTCTGTTTATTTATGAATATCATGCGGAAATAATTTAGATAACAAAATAAAATTTATATGACTGGATTGGAAATTTAATTCTCTATAAACTTTACATTGATGACTTATTGATTAAACCAAAAGAAATACTAAGAAAATAGGTTTGTAATACATTAGGGTTAAAATTCCAATAATATCAATAATCTCCTATGAAGTAGGGGTACTGATATGAACTGATAAGCCATGAACTGGCAGCCTGAAATGGCTTAGGTTTACATGAAGTAAAGGGTTAATCAAGCATTAGGCAACATGCACTACACTTCTGGTTCTATAGTTGAAGATGTGACCGCTTGCCCCAAATGTGTAACAGGGCCACCTGGAAGGTAAGAATACGGACCATTCCCTCCCCCCCCCCCCCCCCCCCCCCCGCTATTCCCAGTATACCCCCAGACTTGATTACAATAGACTAGTGCAAAAGCCCCCTTTTTGCTCCTGTTACACTTACTCAGCAAAGTTCTCAGATAGATTCTTGAACGCCTCCATTTTGGATAACAGGAAGGGTGTCCCACATTCTGATTCTGAATTCCTGCGTTTTGTACGCTTCCTTCTTGGTCTTAGTGTAAACATGATGGCAACTACCTTTCCCTGTTTGTTTTTGCTTATGATCAGCTCCAATGACTATCCAAGCAAGTATTTAACAATGTTAAGGGCAAATGTTCTTTTCATCTACAGACATTGTACACCCCTTGGGACTGCAATTTCATGACCATTTACTGAATTTTTTATCAATTGTTTTGTAACTTATCTGTCCTCAGTGGAACTGCTTCCCATTTCTTCCTGGAGTTACTGATAAGCTGTCATTTTACATGTCCCAAACCATTGGCAAGATACTTCAAAATTTTCTGACCATAACTCTGGACGATCCAAAACCATGTTTAAAACAATATTACTTCCAAGTTCTGAAGGTCATTCACTGAAACCAGGTCAATACACAGTAACACAAACAGTGTAACAGCCAGAGGTGAAAGTTTCTCCTTGATTGGCTGTAATCCTATAACTTTCATTGTAGCAAAGTGACCAAAATAAACATGTCCACTTCACTTCTTCACCTGCCTTGTGTTGGCTAGTTATACAGTAACAACAACCCAAAGGTTTATGCAAACAATTATGACTGTGTTTAGTTGAGGATTTTTGCATTCATGTGCGACCAACAAGCCTTCAAAATATCTGAATTAACATCCATAATGTACATGTACAATAGTGGTCAAAACCCTTGAGTAATTCATGCCTTTAATGTGTTAATTTTAACAGTGACCCATTACTTTTTTAAGTATTTTACGCAAGATTAACCATGACTCAATTGTTGAAAAGCAGCAATTTAGCACCACAAGGGGTGTCATTAAATTGTCACCTGTAGTGTGGTCAACGGATAATTATGGTAGCTTTTGCTCCAATGATCCTTGACCAAAAAAACACTTCTATATATTCGAGAACTTTGAATTGACACTGTTGTATATGTAGAGAACTTTGAATTGACACTGTTGCATATGTAGAGCTATCACAGGAATGATAGTTACCCCTGCACTAGGCTTATTATAGTCATAGGAAATTGGTGAACAACAGCACAGCAAATTATTGACCAACTTGAACAGCAAAATGCTGAACCAACTTGAACAGCAAAATGCTGAACATGAGCACTGCAAAAAGCTGAACATGAGCACTGTGAAATGCCGAGAAAAGGTTAAACAGCAAATTTATAATAATATCAACAAATGTACCTTAAAATTTTAATTCTAGTATAAAGCTTTTAATTGTTTAACTGTTTTATAGCATCATTACAAAATGTGACAAACACATATCTGCGGAATTGCTTAAGACAGTTAATGGCACTAATACTACCAGATGTGGAATCCATTATAATGTCAACAATACTCAATTAACATCAACCTGAAACAAATTGTAATGGTACTGCATGCTGTGAGGCTCAGCCAAACAGTCATTGGGTTTGCAACACCCTCAAATTTTAACAAGGTCCAGTATATCAATTAAAAGGATGCTCCTTATAGGCCAAGTTAAACCCCCAAATTTGTGTGTCAATGCACTTTTCCAGGTAAAGGTTACAGTCAAAAAATGACAAGAACCATTTAAAACTCAACACCTGCATGGTCTTTAGTGAAAATTCAAAGGTACACTGCAGTCAACTGTTCTTACCAGGATACCAATAGCATCTCAAAATGGACTGGAACCATTTCAAACTCATTGCAGCTTTGACCTTCATCGTCCCAACAAGAAACATCTAAAACCTGGGCCCAATTTCTCGAAACTTCTTAAGTCCCTAAAAACAGGATTAAGCTAGGCTTGCTATTTTTGTTTTCAATACTTTGCGTAACATTTACTTTTTTTAAGAACTTTTATACTTTAGTTAGGAATTCAATTAATGATAATCACAATAAACCAATATCCTTGTCTTAAAGTTCGATTTAATTATGTATTTTTGCTAATTGAAGTAAGCTACTTAAGACTGTTAAGCTTAAGAAGTTTCAAGAAATAGGGGCCTGATGATTTGGCTTTAATCTTAATTAAGTGGTGAACTTTAATGAGCTGTCCATATCAGTAGTTGTCTCTCGTGCCATTAATGATCAATGTTTCCATCAATATTACCTGTCCATCCTTTATATATTCGTGAGAAGCACGAGTAATACCAATTTTCAAGTCGGGCAACAAAGAGGACCCCAATAATTACCGCCCCATTTCAATACTCCCAACTATATCAAAAATCTTTGAAAGGCATATAGCGACACAGGTACAGTTGTACTTTGAGAAAACCGATGTCATACACAAAACACAATCTGGATTTAGAAAACACCATTCATGTAACACTGCTCTAATAAGACTTATAGATACTTGGCTTAAAGATGTTGACAGTGGTAAACTAGTTGGTGCGATATTTTTGGATTTGAGAAAAGCTTTCGATTTAGTTGATCATGAAATTCTTCTTTATAAATTGAAACTGTATCATTTTTCTGAAATAGCATTGAATTTGTTTAAATCATATCTTGAAAATAGAAACCAAATTGTAAAGATTGGCAAAATTAAATCGCAAAAACTCACTGTTACATCTGGGGTACCCCAGGGTTCCATACTGGGACCCTTGCTTTTTATTTTATACATAAATGATATTGCAGTTATGCATCCAACATTAAATATAGATCTATATGCAGATGACTCAACACTTTATGAATCTGGATATCAGTTGACGGATATTCAAAATAAATTACAACATCATTTAAATTATGTTAATAAGTGGTGTCAACTAAATAATATGTCATTGCATCCTTCCAAGACTAAATGCATGTTAATAGGGTCTGCAAATAAATTAAAAAACACTGGGAATCTTGAACTTTGTATTAATGATGATCAAATAGTTAATGTTGTTGTGCAAAAGTTATTAGGGTTGTATATAGATAATACACTAAACTGGCATGTGCAAATCGATTATGTTTGTAAAAATCTGAATAAGAAAATTGCACTTCTAAAAAATATAATATATTTCCTCACACCTGATACAAAACGAATGTTTTACAATGCATATATTCTGCCAAATTTTGATTACGGCTGCTTGGTCTGGGGCAAGGGAACCAATTCATATGTGAATAAAATAAATAACTTACAAAAACGAATTGCAAAAATCATACTTGGTAAATCTAAACGAGATTCATCAACAAATCTATTTAAAGAACTAAAATGGCTAAACTTCTCGGATAGATGTAAATACCACGCAGCAGTATTAGTTTACAAGACGTTGAATAGCATGGCTCCATCATATATGTCAGAATTAGTAACAGTTTCAGACAATAATGTATATATGCTAAGATCAATGGCACACAAAGATATTGTTTTACAAACTAGACCTCGTACTAATTATATGAAAGCATCGTTTACATATTACAGCAGAATTGTTTGGAATAATATACCTTTGGAAATACGAGAATCAAAAAACTTTAATACGTATAAAATAAAGGTCAAACAGTACCTCATAGGAAACTTGTGATTATACAAATTGTGATGTTTTATTCATAATTATATTTAACTGAGAGTATCTGTCTAATATTGATTCAACATCATCATCATGTCATCATATGCATCATTATCGTCAGCATCAACAGCATACTTATAATCATCATCATCATCGTCATCGTTGTTAGCATCGTCTTCATGTTTGTCTTATGATTATTTGCCATATTTTCATTCTGTTTCAGAGGGCCATATCGAAAATAAGATTCTGTAGTTTTGTACATGATCTTAATATGTCACCTTCTTAAAATAAAGATATTATTATTATTATTATTATTATTATAGCAACTAAAGAATTAACACCAAACATTGCCTGTAACTCCATAGATTTTCATGGTAAAGTATGGTTGGCTGTCCATATCAGCAGCATCTCCAGCCACATAATGGGAGGAATTACAATAACACTACTGCAGGGTTTTGTCTGGAGCCAGGTGAGATTCAAGTGCAATATGCTTGGTGTCAACATGATAGGAGAATGTTTGGCAGTAATGGTGTACAGGTATTTTGTTTGGAATTAGCAAACAAATGGAACATGATGAGAGATACATGTATACTGAAAGCTTTCATGGGTCACAGACATTTTTAAATCAGTTTTACTACATGTAACAAAATAAATATTTAGCCTTGCTAAATCTAGTATGTTTTAACTTTGGAAACATTTATGCTGACATTATGTGCAAATGGTTTCGTAGACCTTACCACTATTTCCAATTCCAATTTTACAGTGAAAGATGATGAAAATACCTTCAAAAGACGTCATCGTTATCTGACAATGAGTCGTGTAAGCCTTCATTTCACAAGGTTCTTTTTTCATGATTTTTCATTTAAGACAAAATTGTGAGACCATCATTTAATTATTAGAAAACATCATAAATTCTTATTTTTAAAATGCGCGCCCCGAAAGGGATTTGCCGTGAACAATCGTAATTATTCAATGCTTGTCAAATTTGAAAAATCTACTATCAAACATAACAAACCTATCGATGACTATCCTGTGCAAGCGATCCAGTGACCTTGTCTTAGTAAGATATGCGTCCTTCTCTTTCTTTTCACTGTTTCCATGGTAACTTTTGTGTCCACGATAACCCTTACTCTTAGCCGCACCCTTTTCTCGGGAACTCTCCCATGGTAAAACCATATTTTAGGGAATTAATATAATCAAATAATTGAGTATATATATAATTAAGCTAACCACAGGCTTTATATTAGATATCCATTAGATATACACATGAAGTTATTGATAATATGTCACTTGGGTCACTTTGAATTACGTAATAATATAATACACTCAATCACATCAAAATTTTCATAATTCTGATAAACAAACGCTAAATAATTATAATTCCTAATATGGCTGAAATTAACAACAAGCAAAGCAATCTTCATATGAAATGCAATCTTATAAAGACTGAATAAAGGGCTTGACAGGAACAGACACCATATCAAGTGTTAGGATGTTTGATACTTAAACTTATTATTTCCTGTTATGTAAAACAATACACAATGAATCCTTGTTTCTTAATATGTTTTCATTATAACTGCAGTGACCTGATATGATTCTTTTCAGCTTTATAATTCTGTTTTAGGTACTGAAATTTTATTTTTAGCATAAATTGTATATTCAAGTTTATATATTCAGCTTTATTTGTATTCTATTATATAATCATCTTTATTTGTATTCCAATATAGTTACAGCTTTATTTGTATTTAATTATATATTAAGCATATCATTTGTCATTATATATTATAACATATATATCATATTCCATTACATATTCAGCTTAATTTGT
Source organism: Mya arenaria (assembly GCF_026914265.1). Classification (NCBI taxonomy): domain Eukaryota; kingdom Metazoa; phylum Mollusca; class Bivalvia; order Myida; family Myidae; genus Mya; species Mya arenaria. The sequence continues at coordinate 18,057,525 of NC_069138.1, forward strand.
ATTCCATTTAATATTTAGATTTACTTTTATATCATTATGTATCAAGTATAATTTGTGTTCAGCAAATTTAAGCATGGCATTTCTTAAAATAATTTTATTATTTTAAAAATGACATCAACATTCCTCCTACATGTAACCTGAATTCCGCTTCATTTTTCACAATTCTTACTTAGCAAATAAATTCAAACTGTGAACTGAACAATGCCAAAATAAGTGTACATTGTTAAAAACACCTTGAATACCTGTTTATAAAAAAAAGGTTGCAAGCTGTCAACTTCTGAAAGGTTTTAACCGTTTAGCAGTGGAACGTTTTGTCTAAGGGCTTCCAAAAAAACCTTGATTTTAGAGATAACAGATAGTATGGTGGTAAAATGTTTTATCTAAACACTTTGATTAGCCTAAATTGAAATTGTAGACCTACAAAACAACTAAAAGCAATCCAAATTGCTACATTTTTGTGTGAGCATGTTACAAGAAGATAGTTCGCCCAAGTGCGAATACTCTTCAAAACTGACTAATACATTAGTATCTAAAGTGTTTCACTTTCATCTACACTTACATAGGGACTGCATGTTGAATTACTTTGAAGTTATAACAAATGACAAGACCACAACAGAAACTAGACAGAAAGGCGAACTGAAAGAACTTAAAATAACCTACCGCCATGCAATATAATAAGCAAGCTGAGTTCATCAGAGTCATTAAAGACTAAAAAAAACATTATACCGAGCTCACATAACTAATAAACGTCAATTAAGAATTCTGCAATGCAATGTCTTGTTATATTGTACAAAAAAATAGTGATATTCTTAATCATCAAGCAAGAGTATTTCTTTTTTAATTTAAAAAAAGACAGCAAAAGTAATGTCACATCAAGAGACAAAATAAGCTTATTTCTATGTGTGGTATGTCAATATACATCACAATCTGTTACCATGGAAATCAATGACTTAATTCCAACATACAAAGACAAGCAATAATGCTTTAGGTCCCTATGTCAACCGTCAGACAGAAATGAATCAGCTCTCAAATTAATCACAAATATTTCTTTGCAAAAACTTTCTCAGGGTTAAGAATGAACAAAAATGGGTAAGAAATGTTTTAAGTACAAATTCCTTAGAATCGGCACAACATGCTACGAGTTATTAGACATGGCCTGAAGGCTGCTTCTATAGGTATGCATGCAATTTCTGATGGACAACAGTCTATGGATAAATTTTAGAATGCAAAAATGTAAAATGAATACTTTGATATATATTGTATTATTGTGTTATTAAAATAACACAATAACTGTCGATCAATATAACACATTTCTTTCATTTTTCCTTCATCTAATTATTAAAGGGACTGTTTTAAATCCGTAAATAGATAAACAGGGATATAAAATATGTTTTTATTAAGAAATGTTAGTCAGATGGCAATAATGGAAAAACAACAAACTTTTCACTTTTCAATTACACTGGTCACACGTCCTTCACAGTGGTTATTTCCCTTTGTCAAGTGAAAAACCCACATGCTTGAAAATCAAATGCACATGATTATCATATGGTTTAATGATAAGGTAGCTCAGGGAACCAGTCACAGGTTTAAAGCAAATGACTTTAAGTTGATTACATTCTAGATCTGAACCTTACATTTATGGAACATTTTCCACATTTCTCCTACAAATATCCCACAGACATTTAATGCAAAATAACTTATTGACTGCCATGCTGGTGGTGGGATACATGTCATGTTCTATTTAATCTTTAACATGTTTCTGACTGGATTAAATATGTTCAACCCGGGTATATCAATTCATCATGTTACCCCTGCATATTTCCATTAACCCGGGTATATCAATTCATCATGTTACCCCTGCATATTTCCATTAACCCCGGTATATCATTTCATCATGTCACCCTTGAAAATTGCCTTTAACCCGGGTGTATCAATTCATCACGTCACCCCTGAAAATTGCCTTTAACCCGGGTGTATCAATTCATCATGTCACCCCTGTAAACTGCCTTTAACCCGGGTATATCAATTCATCATGTCACCCCTGCAAACTGCCTTTAACGCGGATATATCAATTCATCATGTCACCCCTGCAAATTGCCATTAACCCAGGTGTATCCCATTCATCATGTCACCCCTGCAAACTGCCTTTAACCCAGGTGTATCCCATTCATCATGTCACCCCTGCAAACTGCCTTTAACCAGGATATATCAATTCATCATGTCACCCCTGCAAATTGCCATTACCCGGGTGTATCCCATTCATCATGTCACCCCTGCATATTTTCATCACTTATTAGGTGAAACTTATGTTTACCCTCATTAATATTATGATAAATAAATATATTCACACTCAAAACTTAATTCAGCTGCGTCTTTGATGTATTTTTACATCAAAATTTGCATTGTTTTAGCTTTAAATCGGTATTAATGTCCAAAAGAAGCTTTATAGTCGTATAAATGTCCAAAAGTAGCTTTATAACATGAGCAGCTTGGCTGATATTGAATTCCTATTTTCTAATCAGTGTTTGAAGATTGATTTATACCAGAAATATATTACCGTATACATACTATTAAACGTGCAGACTGCATGTTTTTTTAAGAACCCTGTGCGCTAAAAAAGAACCATTTTTCCCCTGTCAACAACTTTTTGAAAACCACTTTATTCAGTCGAAAATCAGAATCCGCTGCATCTAGCTGCATTCACACCCTGGTTTATAAATCAATAAAATAGTCCTCTGAACACATGGCATGAGTGAGGAATCGCACCTGTCATTGTATACAATAGGGTTTGTTCATGACGTCAGCCAGTGCTTTAAAATGGCTGCAGATTGAATGTTCATTAGAAAAATTAGCATTTTTTTGTAGTTTGGGAGTTAAGCACTGTTAATGTGGCAGAAGCAGCAAAAAAACACACACAAAAAGACCCCCCTGCGTATCTATAAGAGTATGCACGTTTAATAGGACATTTATGGTATCTATAACATTTCAATATGCATCTGATCATGAATTTAGGTACTGTGCTATACATGGAAGGGATGTTTAGATGTATTATAATGATGGGAAACATTCATCACAAAATAATGTAATAGGATGATTGCTAGCTCAGATACAGACCTGGGAAGCTGGCATGAAAATTGATGTAATCCTGGCCTATTTTCTACATTCAGCTCCTGTTTAGTTTAAAAACAGACCTATTAAATGGCTTGTGGAAGTATGCTTTGAAAATGTATGGCTTAGATTAAAATGATTACCTGGAGTTTTTTACCAAATATTATTAATGTCTTTATTAACTTTTTTTTTTTTTTAATACTTCAATTAAATATGAAACCCAAAACAGAGCATGTAATCCCCGTCCCCCATTGTGGCTGAATTTTCCAATATTTCCCACCCCAAACCTGTGTAGCTTAAGGGTCTGCATACCAAATTTCGAGTTTCTTCGTATGGCACAACACCAACAAGTGTCTGGAATACACCTTAACAAACCCCTGAATGGCATGAACAAGAAGGGTGTATGTGTGGGGGTGGGGGAGGGCTCAACCTCAAGGCATTAATTCTTTAGGTAACATTATGAACCAGTCAATTGAAACCATGCCCCCCCCCCCACAGGTCCGGGGATAAAATAAAATCCCCGTTCTGCGGACACAAACTGCTGGTAAAATCCCCGCCAAATTCCCCCGCACCTCGGAATACCTAGGTAGGTAGGTAAGGCCCGTTCCATGCTATTTTCCGAGTGAAAACAAACCCATCGCAATCACTCGGCACTGCGAAGCCATCTGTATGGTAAAAACAAAAAACACTTTCCCCCCGCTTTCCCTGGTATACCTCCAGACCTGGAAGGGGAGGGCGTGATTACAATTGACTGGTGCATTATGAACCTTCAAAGTTTAAAATTACACATTACTGGTGCATTATGAACCTTCAAAGCTTAAAGTTACACATTACTTACTACTTAACAACTGTAACAAATCCAATTATTTACACAGTAAAATCATTGCTACACCATATGAATTATACATTCGTGTATATATCTATCGAAGTAGCTTTTTTAAATGCACTTGAACACCCATAATTACTATAGTTGCTGTCAATTTGTTGCAATGTTAGGTGATTAATAATTATCTACTGGTATCACAGGTGCAATAATATTATGATGTAAACCACCGTATTTGTCCAAATAGATGCGCATGCCCTAACAGACTTGCAGTGTAAATATTTCAAGCCCTTGATGATGCCTATTCTCCAGTTTTCAGTACCAGCAAAATCACACAGGATAACATATTAAAAGAGAACGTTTATGCATGGCATCTTTGTCACTGGAAAAGACATGTGTATGACTTAAATTCTTTTGATGGATTTCGTGTGAGGCCCGTAGCGGCGAGAGTCTACCGGTCCACGAAGAGGCCCTGTGCTGTGGCTGTGCCAATTGTGTATCAAGGTGTTTTAATTTACATAAACTATAAATGACCCTATACCCTGCTTTTGTCATAAAGTTGTCCATTCTCCATAAATATATATCAAAATTATAAGTTTCACAATTTTATAACATGAAATAGCTGCCTGAGAAAAAAGGAAAGGTGCTCAACTTCATTGCCTGAACAACAATTCCCCTACGGTTATGCGTGACTCTATGTGAAATAATTTCTAGTAATTGTGCAACACATGTTTAAAAATGCCAATTTTACTTATTCAAGGGCCATAACTCTGGATATACTGTGTGCAGCGGCAAACATTAAGCCCCAGGTGCAAAACTTCATCACCTGAATAGCATTCCCTCAAGTTCCATAAATCTAGGTAAAATAGTTTCGGAGTTTTGAAGTCCAGAAATGCCAATCTTTGCTAGTTCAGGGGTCATAACCATGGTTTTATTAATAACAGCGAGAAACATATCCCCAGGTGCACAACATCTGATCACTTCTACAACATTCCAATCATTGTCCTTCTGAGCAACACAAGTTCGGCAGAATCACACACGGACACACACACGCAAGGGCAGACAAGGGTAAATCTATATGCCCTACCATTTTGTGGGGGCATAAAAAATACATCTATAAAGTCCTGCCTAGAGACCAATGCACAAATTATTTTATCTGCATTCTCCAATACCTTCTTTGTGTATGCTACCATCATATCCTAATGCCCTTCTTCGCCATTCCAATCTGCACTACTATATCTGTATGTCTTCTGCATTTTATATCAATGGACAAGTAATTCATTGTTATTCAACTATCGGAAAAGAACACTAAAGGCACCAAATCCTTATCCAATATAAAGAAGTAAATACAGAATGTAGCATAAATAAATATTCTTTAAACAAATACAACTGTTTATATTCTTAAGGCAAATACATGGAACATTGTAATCATCTAAATATTAAACAACTTCTATAAAATTCTGGCCTTCTGGTCAGCGACTAATACAAATTATTCACTTTTTATTAAGATTTAAGTTCATGTGAACAGCTCATGCAAAAAAGAATACAATGAATTCTTTGACATTTTGTTGAGATGTTTTGTTTATGAAAAGCCTGTACTGTCAGTGTCAACAATTACAGCATTTATGTTCACAATAGATGGCCTTCTTTTATCATTTTTTGCCCAACAATTCTTGTGTTTTTTACTTCTCAGGGTTCACTGAAAATATCTGCAACATGTTGTCCCTAAATTATATTACAACAAAAGAAATATCTCAAGGCTTCATTATAAAGTTCAGACCATGAAGAGAGTAACAAAATGGTAACCATATTTGATCATTCAAAAATCATAAACTAAAGAGCCTACCTGAATAATCAAATCCTTATATCTCTTGTTCAAGTGGAAGTTTTAAAAATCCACTTGTTTGAATTTCACTATCTCAAAATCTCAAAAGCGTTTCACTCTCGAAACCTACAGCACAGGTGCACTGGACTCAAAACCATCTATATATTTATAACAAACTCTTAAAGCAGTCTTGTAGTTAATTCACACTGCAGCTCAAGCAGAAATATTCCAGTGTTTTGTACATAAAAGTAATCTTGAAGAGTACACTATAATTTTAGGCACCAGCCACATTATGGCATATCAGTAGACTGATAATGTAAATAGGAGCCATTGACACAATACCATGTACTCAGCACTATTTGCTTTGAACAGTCAAATCAGTCTTCATGTACACATGTACACACAGGATCAGCAATATTCTCTTGGCACCAGCCACACAGAGGCTTATCAGTAAACTGATAGTGTAAATAGAAGCAAATATAAACAAGACCCAGACACACTTTTCAATATAGCTGAAGCCTTGGGTGATGTTTGATTCACATACATTCAGTTAAGTTATCACAAACCTGATCTACAACATAGGTTACAATATACAACCTTTCCACAACTATATAGTCACTGAGGACATGTATAATCTTTGTTTTATGCTCCATGTAATATTCCAATTCCCAGCCTCTTTTCTAATTAGGAGAGGTTCTAACAGCTGATAATTGTCACTCGTAAAAAATAGCTGGAAAATCTTGTTTGAGTACAGGGATTCCTGCCCACAGCAGGGTTAAGGGCTTCGACCCCTCCTTAAATTGCTTCTAAAGTCATATCAATAAAAGGTTCTTCCAACTGTTTTTGTTACAAATGTCTGAACAATAAACAATCTTGACAGCTAGAACAATAGGCTCTCAATCCAGATTTCGGGATTAATCGTCAACTTTAGAACCCCTGAAATAAGATTCGAGCTCCCTCGTCTGTTGTCTTTTGATTTTATGATATCTAGTCTTTTTTTTAAATACTACACGGGCTAAAAATAATTGGTATTAAAAACAATGCACAAGTATATCCAGCAAATTTTACAAATAAAGTAAAATGTTCACCAATTGATCTTCAGAAAGTATAAAGTCCATCCAACCATCTTCATGTATAATATTTGTATTTTCTTTCCAGAAACACAAAGAGAAATATTTCCTGTTTCCTGACCACAGATTAATTATTTAAACAATGTTACCAACATCACCGGAAGCCTGGCTCGAGCTCTTTTCACTTACCAGGCACCAGTTATTTCACATGCAGGAGACAGAAATGCTAAAACATATATCAATTTCAATTAGAGTTCATCCAAAATCCCAACAAAGAATTTCACCCCTAAATTTTAAAACTGACAAAATCCACTAAAACAGTTCAGAATGAAGGGAAACGTTTTGAAACATGAACACATTCTGTGATAAGTCCCAGGAAGAGATATTGATTTCCAGTAGTTCTTTCTGTTTATTTTTTCCCACCCTTGACAAAGGAAGCGTAACCTTTGACCCTTGACCCCAGCATCTGTTTTAACAAGTTGCTGTTTCTATTTATTGTCATTCAGGGTCTGACAGCCACCTTAGTCTAAAATAATAGAGGTGTTATACAGGATTCTTCCAATCCCTAACGTCTAAACGGGAATGTGCAAAAAACAGGGGTGTTTTAAAAATATTGAAATTGTTTTAAGTGAAGTATTTTATGGTTGAAATTGATCATAAAGAGTTATATTCATATTTTGCCATGTAAGTGAAATGTTATTTTGCACTAAACAAGCATTTAATGCATTAAAACAAGTTGTTTACCTTTCCAATAAAACGAAAGTTGACTGACACAGATAACAATTATACGAAGGGGAACAACTCGATACAATCGTAATAACTCAGCCTCTTCCGGCAAAGCTTCGAGATAGACCTCGTTATACAATCGTAACAACTCGGCCATGGCCGAAATGTTCCGAGCAATTTAAAACTGTGCGCTGAAGCCTTGCAGATGCCCTTCATGTATATATCGTTATGTTTTGACAGAATGAAATGAAGAAAACCCGTCAAACTCATAATTATAAGTTGGATATTTATTTTTGGTGTACAGAACTAATATAAAATAACATTATCTGGTAATATTTCTTGTTTTTATGATATTTTATAGACGCTATATGCTTTAACCCGGAATCCTGATCGGAGCAACTACCCACTTTTGATACTAAACAATTTGTACTTGAAGGATTTGCCATATCAAAAATTTAAAAAAAATCCTTCAACGTACAATTATTTGGACTAACAGCCACCTAGGCCATTATAACATATTTTACTGTGTTTCAGGTTAAACAATCTTGTAGTATGGAGTGTTCATAGAACATAAACCTAGGACATTATTCTTAAAAGTCGCCATAGTTTCCAATAATAATGATATAATATCAGTCGCCATAGTATTCAAATAATAATGATATAATATCAGTCACCAGTCACTGTAGTTTCCAAATAATAAAGATATAATATCAGTCGCTGTAGTTTCCAAATAATAATGATATAATATCGCTTCAATGCAAGTGTACAGAAATTCAAAATGCTAATTTATAGTGTACCTATCAATTGTTTTTAGACCCAGTTAAATATAATATTTTAAGGAAAAATTGAATATGGCTGACATGATTTTTAAAGCATAATTCTAACACTCACATTTGGTGCCAGAAGGGATGTTCAAATCCCAAAACTATTTATCACAACATCTTACCATACCATAATATGCTCCATCGTCTTGCATCTTAATTGACTTCAAAAGGTAAAACAGAAATTTGAGATATGAACCTGTTTTAAGTTCAGAATAACCTTGATCCATAGTAAACTTGATCCAAAGTAAAGTCTACCTCTATTACTTCAAATTGAAATGAAAATTCCTTACCTCATATGTTTGAACAAGAGGAACGTACTTGTATAGGTCTATTATAACCCCTCAGTAAACAAACTGACCATTAAAATGTGATAAAATGTTTTCAAAAAGTATTCCTTCACTTTAACACCACAAAGTATCACAATTTTCCCACCAGAATTTAGAAATATTCCATGAATATAAATCTCAAACTATGTCCTAAGGTTTTAAACACCTCAGATATTAAGTTACACATGTATAGCAATAGATGGTCTATAGATAACCAACTTCTGTCCTCTAGTACATATGCAAAATGTGGGTCACTTCGATTTATTTACATTTCTAAAGGCGAAAAAACGAACTTAATTAAACTTTCCTATGTCACATTGTCAATTTTTTTTTTACAAGGAATCCGTTTAATGAAACACAAGACAGGTCATCAACATGCCACTGGTATTTCATTATTTGAAATATAATTGGAAATTTAAGACATAACTATTTCTTGCCTATTGATGAGTCTTGTTTCAATGAATAAGGAAACTAGGCTTAAATGGCAATGTTAGCTAAATAAAACTTGATAAAACTGGTCTCTTTTCTGTAACCTGTTAATATAGGGAAAAATTGTTTGAATTAAATTTTGAGATTTTCTAAAAGTTACGCTGTAATTTGCATGCCCAGTTTATATTCAATTATTTTTTTTTAAATCCAGTTAATTCAGAACTCACAGTAATGCCTCCAAGTTTCGAATGTTGTATGCTGAATTTTATCGGGAACATTTATCAATGAGTATATGAACAAAAAAAACGACAAAATTATCTAAAATTTTGTATGATAAAGAGTTTCAAATACACATTCAGTGAGTATCATAAAATGAATAGAATTTTTTACTTGCAAAAACTAATCAACTTTGCCTAAACAGACTAAAATTACAAGTTAATAGAAACAAGAAATAAATATTACAACTACTAAAAAATATTCCTTCCAATAATTTATTATGTGACAATTCGTTGAAACAATAGCCCAATTTTAACTTAATTAATACAACTAAATTAACCTTTTAGTCTTTATAAACCATGACCACTGAAGGTTGAATTTATAAGTCTGATTCTGTGTCTGATTCAGGTCCTAGGTTAAATTCCCACTTGGTCAATGATTAGTTCCCGATTCAGGTCCTAAGTTCACTTCCCGCTTGGTCAATGATTAGTTCCCGATTCAGGTCCAAGAATCAATTCCCACTTGGTCAATGATTAGTTCCCGATTCAGGTCCAAGAATCAATTCCCACTTGGTCAATGATTAGTTCCTGATTCAGGTCAAAGAATCAATTCCCACTTGGTCAATGATTAGTTCCTGATTCAGGTCAAAGAATCAATTCCCACTTGGTCAATGATTAGTTCCTGATTCAGGTCAAAGAATCAATTCCCACTTGGTCAATGATTAGTTCCTGATTCAGGTACAAGAATCAAATCCCACTTGGTCAATGATTCCTGATTTAGGTCAAAGAATCAATTCCCACTTGGTCAATGATCAGTTCCTGATTCAGGTACAAGAATCAAATCCCACTTGGTCAATGATTCCTGATTTAGGTCAAAGAATCAATTCCCACTTGGTCAATGATCAGTTCCTGATTCAGGTCAAAGAATCAATTCCCACTTGGTCAATGATTAGTTCCCGATATAGGTCAAAGAATATTTCCCACTTGGTCAATGATTGTTTCCCAATTCAGGTCAAAGAATCAATTCCCACTTGGTCAATGATTGAATCCTGATTCAGGTACAAGAATCAATTCCCACTTGGTCAATGATTAATTCCGCTACAAGAATCAATCCCACTTGGTCAATGATTAGTTCCCGATTCAGGTCCAAGAATCAATTCCCACTTGGTCAATGATTGATTCCCGATTCAGTTACAAAAATCAATTCCCACTTGATCAATGATTAGTTCCCGATTCAGGTACAAGAATCAATTCCCGCTTGGTCCTAAGCTCAATTTGCGCTTGGTCAATGTTTAGATCCTGATCCAGGTCCTGGTTCAATTCCCACATGTTCAGCACTTTCAACTTTGAAGATTTAATGCTAATATATAGTAAAAAATGAATTTTACCTTTATCTTCCATACAGAATCCAATGATAATGACATTCCAATGTTTCAGTTAAAAAAAATGAAATCGGCCATGACAATTTTGAAACAATAATGGAAAACGACTGTGACTATTAGTATCGAAAGCAATCAAATATTACATCAATTTAGCTTCCCCAAAGGAAACCTATTTATTTGGCGTAAAACTAATATTTGTTTTAACTGCTCTGCTCAAACTAACCTTTGATAAAAGGTTAATTGAGCGATATATATTGATTTTATATTAACTTTCTGATGGAAAACTGTTTGATGTAAATATTTCATTTTTGCTTCATTGTTTACCAAATTGTAAATATTACATTAGTATTTCTAAAAGGTATGTGAGAATGACAAAAATGTTCAATTGTAAATGAAACACTTCTAGGGACGTAGTTTGGCTAAAATAGATGTTTAGACTGATTTCTAATACTTATATTGGTGCCACCCCAACCCCCACCCCAAGGAATTCTCTTTCAGCTAGATTGTTGGAGGTACACTTTGGCATATTTATTTTTTGTACGTTTTACATATTTATACAATATAATAACAAGTACACTGATTTCCTAGAAACTAGAATTTAATTATTTGATTTACCTTTTTAGTTTTGTCATTTTTTTAGAAAAAAAGACTAAGAGTTACCATCACCCCTGACTTCTTTATAAAATATTATAACAAGACCTTCGCAGAGTTCTTGTTTATTCAGTTGAACAAGGGGCATAACTCAATAATTATAGAGTCAGAGTTTTGGGCCATGCATGCTTTGCATGAGCATTCCTGTATATTTCAACATGTATACCAAGATTCAAAGGAATACCTTGAATAGTTATCAGGTTTTGGCCATGGTTAAAGTTTTCGCATAATGCTGGCACAGCCGCCACAGACGATAACAACATTCGTGACATTTATTCAATATTTATCTTTACTAAAACCAATTAAAAATTGGATGTTATTTCAGACATAAACTTATATGATTTATGCTGAATTCCACTCTTTCCAAGGCCACATGAGGTCTGGTAGGACTTAAACCAGGGATGATCCTTTGGATCGGAGATTAACACCTATTCCACAACACCAACTAAGAAATCTTAAACAAATTGGTATTTGCCAGTGAATTCTTAATGGTGTTTTTTGAGCATTTTCGGAGTTTCTAAATACTTCCAAGATAATGCTTATAAATAACTTATAATGATGATATAATCATATCTCCTGCAACACAAATCTATTTCACTGAAACTTCACTTTTAATTCTAGATTTTGCATTTCACCCAAAAAAAACTTTCATTAATTCTCTTGAAATTTCTTGAAATAGTTTCCCACTCATTTATAACCGAAATAAGATATAGGTTATCTCAGATATGTCTCTGTAATGATTAAGGCTTATCAGTTAATTCCTGGTTTATTATTATAGGTAATAGGCCAGGAATATTTCAAGCTAATCGGTGTTAATTTTTTACATGAAAAATGTTTCTATTCAAAACAACTTTCTTTATTTCCTAAGCCAATGTATACAAATAAACTTTGTTGACATGATAAAGTAAAATGGATGCTTCATTTGAAGTTTGTTTACGAAATCCTGCACATATATTACGAAATCCTGCACTTACAAAGGAAATTGCTAATTCATGCATTTTATGTGCAAAAATCACAAATTTAAGATGTTAAAATGCTTCTAAACAAGAAGAAGCAAGTGTACCTTGAACAGATGCCATTGCTCACTTTTTGCTCAAGGGTTCAAAACTCTACAAAGGATTGAGACAGAGTGATGTGACTTGCATTATATAGGCACAATTCGTTATTGCAAAATTGTACCAAGCTAGTAACTTTGAATTGTTTTTGTATTTATTAAGTTTTTCCTTGCCTACGCCTATGCCAACAGTAGTTTCAACACCAAGGTAGCGATGATACCTTAAATGTTCTATTAAACGCGCCAGGCACATGACTCTTTTTGAAAACCCTATTCAGATTTTTTTTTTAAATCTGCTAAATTCGATGAGCAGTCATTATTAGAGTCAAAGGATATGAAATACAGACTTCTTTTGTAACAGTTACCCAAAAACATTCTATCGTGACATTTATTTTTTTAGTTAAGAGTTAAGGTAAGCTTCGTTCATGTGGCAGAATAGAAAAAAAGACCCACTAACAAAGACCCCAGAACATTATTTAGGGCATGTACATTTATTAGGACATTAATTCTTTATTCACAGAACCGACAAAGGGGGCACCTGTCTGACTCATTTAAACAACAGTTCTGCGACCATTTCTTCCAAAATTATCCGCAAAACAGTTGTTTCAAGTCAAATTTATGCCAGTGAGGCCATTTCGCTTGTAAATGTTTCCAAGCATATTCATATTCATTTTCCCAAGCAAATATAGCATGCAAACTTAATTCATTTCTCTTCATACCAGTCATTTCATGAAATTTTCCACACACAAAAAATCGTTACCTAAACATCTTTCATGCTGATTCAATAAATTCCCTGATAACATCAATTTTCTGAGTTTCAAATCTTTTACCATCAACATCAATGGCAGTTGCTTCCTTCAGTTCTGATAAAAAACATAAACTGGATGCTGTCCAAGAATATTCAAGTGTTAAAAAATGCAATTTTTACTTAGTAGGATGTAACTAGAACTTATATCCTTTTTCAAAAGCTTAGATTATAGACTTAGATTTTAGACCACTTAAATAACAAACTTATCATTTCTTGCACACAACATATACTTATTTACTTTTTGCTGTTGTTTATATACACACATATAACAAGAGCAGCACAATCTGATGTTAACAGCTGGTCTGGCTTTTAATTCTGGCAATCAAGGGGAACAACTCATGATTTATTTCTGCAGCTTTTATAATGGACCATGCTGGATAAGAAAGTACGTATTGTCACTGGTGACCATGTATACAGTGCTTAATATATATATGCATATATACATATATATATATATATATATGTTGAACATATTTTTTATCTAAAGTTTAGTTGAAGATTTTGCATAACATTTTTAAACAATCAAGGGACATCACTCACAAAATATTACAATCAGAGTAATAGGCTTGTTGCATACTAATGTATTTATTTGAGCTGGTATCATTATTACAAAGTTTCATGCAAATGTTTAGAATAAAAATGACCAGTGTATCAACGTTTTTGGAATCCAACACCACATCACTAAGTTCAACTTTTTTCTTCGAAAGCAGTCTCAGTTGCTTAAGAAATGAACATAAAATGCATGCAAAATACCATATTTGAACATAGTTAAAAGAAAAATTAGCCTAAAAATCATTCTGAAAGTAATTACCTTTGATAATTAATACCTCAGGTATTCATTCAACTCCACACTGTATCATCTTGGAGGCAATATGCAAGTCTGCATATTAGCCAAACCATTTAGATTACCAGATAATGCATGTTAAATTGTTCCAGACTTATTATACCTGTCTCCAGTTCAGGGAACAGCTAGGTAGGTTATTTGATTATAAGCCAAATTATATTGCAAAGAAATTTCATTTCATCAGAAGGCAATTCTTTTAAAGAGCTTTGGGTGGGGTTATGTGGGCTTTTTCCAACAAACAAGAATCCAACATAAATATTTGTTTTGGTTTCAAATTCATCCTATCATTTTTTTAACTGTATGAGTATGTTTGTGTATCAAATGCTATCTTAGGAGATTTAAAGATAATTTTCAGATTAACATCACTGGAATGTTAAAGTTAGAGACACTTGTTTTTATCTATATCTGGTTATCATAAAATATACAAACATATAGCAAACAAATGTTTAATGTCACCCGCAATGGTTTTTCTAAGGCAATTTAAGTGAAATGATAATGCAAATGCTAATGCAAGCTCCACCTACCAGGTGCTGCTAGTTTCTGGGCTTGGAGTGACGCAGTCGCATGGAGTGCTGGAAATGAGATGAAAAATGAATGAATGACAACAGAAATGTTATTGACACTGCTGCTACAGTGAGTGCTGATAAAGGCATTGTTGTTGCTGCTGCTGTTAGAGATGATGATATTTGTGGAGAAGTGAAATGTAAATGGTGATGCAAAGTAATATTAAAAGAATGATAACTGTGGCTGCTGCTGCTGCTTATGATGGTGATACTGCTGCTGCTGTTGCTCATATATATCTAACAATAGTGTTGATGATCTTGATGCTGACTACTCTAGCTGCTCTTTATGTAATAATGCTCTTTATGTAATAATGACATTTTTTTTTTTTTTTTAATTTTGTTGGAGCTCTAGACTGTTATTTGATGATGATGATGATGATGATGATGATGATGATGATGATGATGATGATGATGATGATGATGATGATGATGATGATGATGATTATAGTTATATAGACCAAATTGATGTTGTTTTTGTTGTTGTTATTGATAATCTATTACTGAGGTAATTATTTAAGTTGTGTAAATAAACTGACAGCAATGACAAACAACATGTCCAATGGCTGAAATTCCCTATCAAGAGCACAATGCAGCACAATCAATGCTGAAAAACAGAAATCCAAAGGTGAGTCATTCAATTTCCATCATCTGGTGATTTTTCTATTGATTAATCAAGGCAATATTGTCACAGAATCATTCTTGCATTCACACTGTCTGTACAATTACTTCCATCCCGATATTCAAATGTGTTAAACATGCCCAAATGCTATAGGTAAGTAAGACTTAAGTATTGTTTACAGATTTAGAATAACAGTATCAAATTAACCACTCATATACATTTCATAAGTTATGTTCATTTTTAGCAATACAGTGATAATGAAATATGTATCAGGCTCTTCAGCAAGGAGCTTTTATGACAAAAACAGAAGAACGTAGGAGATTGTTGTGACATTAAGAAGGAATTCAAAATAAGGAATTGTGTAAATCATTTTAGAATCATTTTAAAACAATTTTCTTTCTTAGCAATTTTTGAATGTCTTATACCCTTTTAATTGTGATGAAACTTAGCCCTAAATTGCAGTTAGTGGTAAAGATTATTGCCTAAAATGGGCCATCTCCGGTCAGCAATATTTCAATTTACTTATATGCATCACTTCAGACTAACCAGATAATTCTTGAACAATATACTAATATATTAAATAAAAACTGAACAGCAGTTTTAAAAAAAACGAGAAGGAAAAATAGGTAATTTAACAGTAGACATAAGAAAAAGTAAGAGCTGGCCCTTTCGAACAATAGGAAAAGTTGGAAAGAGCTGGAAAGCTAGAGAGCCTGATGTACTATTGCATTGTTAAATGGAAACAGTTTTATGTACATATAAATGCTCTAAAACCTCAGAACTTTTGACAATTGTAACACCTAAGTAAGTTTTACGATTTCATAAAAATATGCATAAATAGCACACAAAGCTAAATTATCACACAGAAACCAAGTCAGAAACCAAGGAAAGCAAATAAGCTCCAACAAGAGCACCATGTGGGGATGTTAACGCTTGTCTGTTTATCTTGTTTGATAAAAGGGAGATAACTGTGTGAGCAATTGAACTCGAGTGATGAGACTATAGCATCTTGTATGTATAACATTGGGCCGATTGTTCAGAACTTTGTTAAAGTTAACAATGTTGTTAACTTCATCTTAGTTAACTTTTTAAGGTACTGATATTCTATGTAAAACAAGTATAGCTGAATCAGCTCTCTCAATATTTGTGAAAAGTACTGCAGATCAAAGTAGAATCTTTAAGGTATTAAAGATTTGAAAGTGAATTATGATCCAGGGAACAAAGTAATGTTAACTTTAACAAAGTTCTGAACAATCAGCCCGTTATGTGGTATTATTGCTTGAAGTCACATGGTACCAAGTTTCTATTAAAAATACAAATCTTGACTTCCTTCCTTCATTTCTTGATTTTCAACAACACCAAGGCTATGATTGAGTACCTCATCAGTTTCTACTTCAAAAGACAGGTAAGCCATTATACCAAAGACTAGCTACTCACAAGTGCTCGGGTGTGCTGTGCATTTTGTTCGTGCTCAGATCCGTAGATTTCGATCGCGCTCGTTTCCTGGTCAGTCGTCCAAGACTCATCGTTCGTTTTAACGTGCCAACAATTGTGTTGCTAGAGAATAACAAGAACAAAACAGGGACTAAAGCAGCCATTCCCGAAAAACAAATAAAAGTAAAAGCTACACAGCAAAACAAGTTGTCACACAGTGCAAATAAATGGTTAATACATGTGTATGGAGATGTTTGTGTAATAAATCTGTATCTAAACAAAATGCATAGCTGTACACTGTAATATAGTGTATGTAATAATAGTTTTTCAACAAAAATTTGCCTGAAAAATGCCACTAAAATGAATCCTCATATCAAAAAACAGAAAATATTTCATAATTTGTTTTTAAAATGTAACAACAAAAAATACTACATTAGACAAAATATGTTTTTAAACACTTAATTACTTCAGTCAGCATTTTTGTTCTCACAATTTCTTAGCTTATTTCTAAGAATAGCATTAATCTGAATTAAGTTCAGGAAATAAAAATCAAATGGTAACCATTAGTCCAAAGCTAAAAATGAACAATTTAACAGCTGTCCTGTTTACTAAACAGCGGCAGTACATAAACAGGATTCTGTTTCCAAATATCTCTCCTATCTATAGTACTTATATAGCTAATTAGACAATTTCTTGTCAAGAGATTACGTTAGCTATATTCACAAACCATATACAGGTGGGGGGTGTCATAGTTTCTTTATTTTCATATATGTTATGTACCAAAGGGCAAAGCTGGTGAACGGACATGCATCATCATCTTTTAGTTGAAATGTGATAAATGAACACTTTCAGTAATGCAATAGAATGTATATATGGAAGGGTGAGTGTGGGGGTGGGGGTGGGTGGGGTGGGGGGTCGGATGAGGGGATGAAGGCATATGACCCTCCAACCCATAGCTTATAGGCAACATCGTAATTGAACTATATCAACAACCCTGTGATAACAACAGGGATGTAGGCATTATTGGCAAAAACTAGGGATGCAATATTCGAATATTCGATCAAACGTTTGGTATTCGAATGTCAAAATCGGTATTCGAATATTCGATGTTTTTGTATTGAATAATTATAATAATAAATATTTTGCCTACAACTACGTTGTTGTGTTTAAGATTCGTTTGTCTTGTTTTAACAACGATTGGCCCATAGTGCCAGAGGTGTGAATGTGATGACAATAGACTAAACACGCGGCATGTGTCATTTAGAGACATATCGTCGGTTACTATAAAAAGTCCCCGTGTTTTTACCATAACTGGCTTATTTTAAAAACACGGGGAGTGACAGAAAACGACAAGTGACAGAAAAAAATCCAATAATTTTAGGTAAATTAAGAATTTCTGAAATAAACTAGTACCCAAGTTTGTTTAGTTTTTCTGTAGTTTGTATAGTAGAGGTCAATCCCAGAACGAGGCTGCTCGTTCTACGGAGACTCTCTATTGGCGCATAACGCCAATTGACCAGCAATCCATCTAGGTTCACGTGGTTTACAAATATGAAGACAGAGGAATATTAATTAAAAGTTTTTGTTTATTTTTCTTTGTTCATAAAGTATGAATTTTTGTCTTTCTGAAATGAAGAATTTCAAAGGCTCATTTGGTGAAATTCAGGGTCCGCCACGCGTAGTTGTTACGACAAAGTAGAGCTAAAATGCCCCGGCTATTACTTTAGAGAATATTATAAAAGTTTACTACAACTTTTAAAAGATGTATCTTGGTAATCGAATATTCGAATATTTGTTCGAAAGAATTACCGAATATTTGAATATCAATTTTGCCATTCGTTTGCATCCCTAGCAAAAACTATCATGATAAATCACAATATTTCATTTGTGGATCAGGTTATCCGAAACATATTGCATTATACCGTGTTTATTTTTTTTATATAATCCCTGGTGATTATTTAGTTTTTATGTTTATATCATCATTATTTCACTGCCTGTTTCAATAATCCATAAATATCAGACAAAGTAATTAATGTGTTCAGCTGTGTTCTTTATCATGTATTATACACCATATGTTTATTATGCATTTAGCTATCAGGAACTATGCATTCAAACAGGCAATCCCTTATGCCATACAATACAAAAGAAAATATCTACATTATTGCCCCTTCATATGGGTATATATATCTTCTGATCCCTATCATAATATATCAGTTTATCGATAATAATGCACTCAAAATGCCAACATGTCCTCAGATACTTTCAATATAAGGGACATCACTCAAAAAACTTTCCTAAAAATATCTTAAGGAGTTATGCTCTCTTAAAAAGGCTTTAATGGGAAGTAACTGATTCCCTACAAACAAACAATAACTGAGAATTACTCCCCTTTAACTATTGACCAAATATTTGCACATGCTGTCCGACTGACTCAAGTATTCAAGGACCAAGACTATGCACATATAGCAAATATAAACCAGCTTTTCTTTTATTAAATTACTGTCAACTGCATTGGCATCACAAGGATTTTGTTCTCTCAATATTTGTATTAATGATAATAAATGCTTTTTTTAGTGATTTTTTTTATAGGGACCATTACTAATAGAATTTTTATTTTTTAAACCATAGATATATAAAAAAATAAAATGAAAAAGAAAACCCAACCTATGTGATGGTTGAGAAAATTAGGCATGCTTCTGAAATTCAGTCAACATGGAACTCAGTTTTTATCGTGCATAACACTCTTTTAGTACCACATCTAATTGCTGAAAGATGCACAACAAACATAAAATGAATGACTTACCTTTCTGGTTCAGGCGTTGAAATTCCATTACGTTTTCTGTCCAACTTGTGAGCCGATTTTGTTCGCTTCAAATTGGTTTTGAATCCTTTTCTTATCAGAAAATTCTGCAAAAAATGACATTTTTTCAATTGTAACGACTGTTTTCAAAATTTATAAGCAGCTTTTTCCAAGTAAATTTAAATTGTTTAATCGATAATCTATCCAAAGAGGAGTGCATAAACCTCTTCCACCTTTGAAATTTAGAAATAATATTAACTATTTGAGAGTCTGCATATCAAAGAAAGCCAAATTTAGATTTTCTGCATACCCAGTACCATTCTCTTTTAGGAGAATACAATTAAAGAAAGCCATGATTACCTTGTACCAAATCGATAAAAGGGTATATAGTATGTTTTCATTATTGCTGCAGACTTCACTTGAAAAAAAAACTATCTAAGGGAGGTCACGCATTCAGTACTAATTGTAGTAAAGCTTACTAAGAGTTATCTTCCATTTACTAAAGTTTGACAAAATAATCTACCATCATATGCATGAAGAGGGAAAAAGCATTATGGCTATCATATCTTTTATTTTCTGATGTCTTGTTGAAATTAGTGTAAACTAAAACATATATAGTTACAGTTATTTCATCAATAAAATTAGCACATAATTTACTATGCAAGGAAGTAATTTGGCTAAGAATTTTGAAACCATGAAAACTATGTGCCCATAAATTTGGTTCCAAGTAAACATTGAATAATTTTCAGAGATTAATATGTCACTATAGGGAATTCTTCATTTTTCGAATTATCTTCTTATTTAAGATATGAATGAATATCTAAGACATGGCATAAGAAAGGGATGGCAAACTTACAGTGAAGCGTGAGGGCGTAGAAGTGGGTGTTTCCATGGCAACCGTGTCCTCGACGACAACAGATGGAACCACAGGCACACTGCCCCTCCGTGAGTCTCGATCTCCTGACAGTTTCTCATAGGATGTGTCTGAAAGTACACAAAACAAGAAAGCTTTAGGATGATACAATTTGAATTGTACAGGTAAGATGCTTTGGTTCTGACCAATGAATAGCCTTTTCAGTCCAACCACCAGGTCCAAACACAGGTGTATAAGAACCATTGTCATGTTCTGAAATACTGAAAAGATGTAGAGCAAATTCAATGTTGTTTTGATCTACAAACATTGCCTTGGACTAGTAGGTCAACAATGCCATGGTCAAGGTCAACAAATACTATGTCTTGAGCTGCTCCTCGGATTGTTTTTTCCCTTTTTTCTCTTTTATCAAAGCAGAAATTCAAGTCACAAGATGACGGCTACTAAATATAAGTACTAAATATAATGAGCATCGATTTGCAGGGCATAAGTAAATCCTGAACTTTCAGCGGTTGTCCGGTTAGCGCACTCGCTTCCACCAAGGCGACCCAAGTTCGATTCCCAGCCTCGGCGCATGTGAGTTTGGTTAGTGGTCACCAAGCTGGACAAGTGGGTTTCCTCCGGGTACTCCAGTTTCCCCACAACTCAAGACCACACTCTTGCTCAACATCGTGCCAATGAGAGTGTAATTTATCATAACTTTCTTCACAATACTTATAAAATATATAATGTGTAAACTTTATCCAGAATTTAAATGTTTACACATCAATAAGGATTGGGCATAAAACATTTAAGTATGTATATGTATTGTTTGTTTGCCTATTGTTGTTGAAGAATATAATTATGAAGAATATTGGATAGATACAAGTGAAAGGAAGTTGTGTCATAATCTTGTGGAAAAAATAATTGAACACAGTCTTAATATCATGTAAAAGATCTCTAATTTATTGCTGTTACACTAAACTGGTACTCAATTTCGAAATTCACTCAAATTATTTCTTTTAGATAACATTGACATGACATGCCAAAGTTTGACTTCAAGGACTATTCTTTTTTCACTAAAAATGACGAAAGATCCAAACTATTGGAAATACTATGAATAAGAGCAACTGGTTAAGAAGCTTGATGAGCTGATACAGGAAGGTCCTGGTGTTATACTGAAGTGTTCCAAAGGGCAGGCAGCCCTGCCGATGTCTCCAATGGAGCTCACAGAGAAGAGCCAATGAAGGGACAAACTGGAGAAGGTATGGCTAAAGTGCAGGCAGCCCTGCAGATGTCTCCAATGGAGCTCACAGAGAAGAGCCAATGAAAGGACGAGCTGGAGAAGGTATGGATGAAGTGCAGGCAGCCCTGCAGATGTCTCCAATGGAGCTCACAGAGAAGAGCCAATGAAGGGACAAGCTGGAGAAGGTATGGCTGAAGTGCAGGCAGCCCTGCAGATGTCTCCAATGGAGCTCACAGAGAAGAGCCAATGAAAGGACAAGCTGGAGAAGGTATGGATGAAGTGCAGGCAGTCCTGCAGATGTCTCCAATGGAGCTCACAGAGAAGAGCCAGTGAAGGGACAAGCTGGAGAAGGTATGGATGAAGTGCAGGCAGTCCTGCAGATGTCTCCAATGGAGCTCACAGAGAAGAGCCAATGGAGGGACAAGCTGGAGAAGGTATGGCTGAAGTGCAGGCAGCCCTGAAGATGTTTCCAATGGAGCTCACAGAGAAGAGCCAATGAAGGGACGAGCTGGAGAAGGTACGGCTGAAGTGCAGGCAGCCCTGCAGATGTCTCCAATGGAGCTCACAGAGAAGAGCCAATGGAGGGACGAGCTGGAGAAGGTATGGCTGAAGTGCAGGCAGCCCTGCAGATGTCTCCAATGAAGCTCACAGAGAAGAGCCAATGAAAGGACAAGCTGGAGAAGGTATGGATGAAGTGCAGGCAGTCCTGCAGATGTCTCCAATGGAGCTCACAGAGAAGAGCCAATGGAGGGAAGAGGCTGAAGGGGGTCAATATACGGGAAACATATTCAAGACCTGGCATTGAGGATGATGAGCAGATCAAGCCGGTATGGAGAGACACACGCTACATTACCTAGCAGGAGGGAGAGAACGAATGCCACGGTCTGGCCTCAGTAGAAAGGGCACAAGGGAGATGATGAGTGGCCTATATTGAACAGGAAACTTACTGATGCCTTAAATTTTTATAGTTAGTTGCTCAGAAACACTGGAACATGTTCATGGACAAAGAAATCATTCCTGAAGATAAACACTACAACTGTGTCTAAACAGGAAACAGACTATGAACCAACCCTGACAAGGTGTCATGAATCCATGTCTATGCATTTTGCTGTTGGATCTGAATACCTCCTTCGTAACAAGTTTGGTTATATCAAACAGGTTTTGAAACACAATGTGTATGTATTCACACAAGTATTTGTATATGTAGTAACATTGTATAATTTTCTTTAAACTAAGTCTTGTTGATAATCACATAAAATCAGTTTCTTCGTGTTACCATACATGTCATTTTAAACATATACAATGCAGACACACCTGGATGTAAACAAAAAGAAGTCCACACATACGCATGAAGTAGTCTTTCGCATCCTCTACAATCTTGATTATAACAACATCTATCAAACCAAAACAATTTTTCTATAATTGTTCTATTATAATGGTTAAAATCATTATTGAACCAATTGGAGGGCAGTATTTTTCAAAACTGGACTTTTAAATTCTATATTGATTAACATTTTACGTCCTGTTCTTATTGTTTGGAACGCCAGCATATAATTGCCGTTCACAGTTAAGTTGAAACAAAATAGTTTGTCTGATTATTTGGAGATGTATTCAGGCGTCTTACTTCTTTATGGGTACTGAAAGATATCTGCAGTTATTTGCGGTTCTGCGTAGATTACACACTAAATTAAAATGCAGAATTTGTTTTGTTGTAAAACTGAGTTTTAATACTAGGCATGAATCACCAAAAAACAAGAGCTCTGCATGCAGACAACAACGCTTCTACGTTTAGCTGAATAAACAAAGACGAAAACAGTGTGTCCAAAATCAGACATGTTGAAATGACCTTTAACTTGTGTTATATTAATTCAGTCTCTTACGCGTTCATATTTAAGCAGCTATGGGAGAAAACATGTTCCTTTGAAAGGGGTGACACTGTCTTGTTAGTAAACATAAATGACTTAAACCATTATATATACATTTTCATTGATTTGGAGGTCTTTGTGATAATTGAGCATTCGCCTAGCTGCACTATGCTTGAAGGTTTAATTTCCATAATGACCTTCGAATAAATAATCACTCATACTTAGTAGCAGTTGACCTTGACCTTTACAAAACTGTTTTAACGTCTACTTACTGAAGAAAAGTCTTTTGAAAAAGTTGATGAGCATCATCGTCTAAGATTGGTTTTTTTCTTCCTCTTTACTTGGTTGCTAAGACATCATTGTCAATGAAATAATAGGCACCATAGTAACACATAGTCTCCATCCATCGATAAACATGTATACGTGTATTTTAAATTATTGTCACAAAATAATATCTACACTTAAAACTTTCATCCATGTTTTTTTCACAATAATAAACGTAACTTTCCTCCAAATATTAAAAGAATTGTTCACTATGAAAACAGCAAAGTCCGCATTCACATTTATTCGATACCAAACTTCTTCAAAATGATGAGTCGAAATACTTTTAAAACATAACCTTACACTGATTGGTCAGATGGACAGAACAATACACGATGTAACATAATATCCTTTTCACTAAGAACTTAAATTTTATTCATACTATGGTAAACTGTGTTCTATATATTGTCTGTACTAATTATCATATATATATATATATATATATATATATATTACTGCCAAAAAACAAACAAAACACTTATGATCAATAAATTATTTAAAACCAAAGTGGTCCCAAATGGCCTCTGAAATGTTCACTCAAAATAATCTAAATTTATTGAACCCATTTCGGAATGAGTCAGATCTGCAAGCCTTATTCAATAACAATGTTTATATCCCCGCGCAGAAACTGCGACTTTCCCCGCTATTGCACATCGCACACCCCCATTGCACAAGGCCATATCAAGAAACGATATCCCATTACATAAAATGTCCCATTGCTGCATTGACTTATTTAGGGCTATTTGTGATTCCCTCGGCACCGTTATGGAGAGAAATATATGATGCGCAGACCAGACAGTTCCAGGAGCAGTAATGCTTGTAGGCATGAATATTTATGAGACTTCATTTTTTTTCATATGAGAATGAATAATTGTTAAAGTTGTTCAATTAAACAGAATCATAACAGCATACAAATGACCATTTTTACATTCAGGAAGCAATATAATTCAATGAAAGATAATATCAATCATAATTTTATATTTATTATACTAAGAAACGCCCAAAATAGGACTCAGGCCTTGAACTACTGCCATAGAAGTAACCCGGAATTCACACAACTGGATTTTCCCATGCCAGTGCAAAAAAATCCCTGTTATATTTAGGCTATTAAAAATTCATATCACATATAAATAAGTCAATTATTTTGAATTAAGGTGTGTCTATTAAAACTTAGCTTGGGGAACCCAGAATGTTTATTATTTCTGGTTTCAGCTAATGGGCACCCATTGTCCAAATGGAACGCTTTTATTTACAGTTTAAGAATTTTTTCACAACCAATTTCTTTTACAATGCAAACTTTAATGCACAACAGAATATAACTATAAATTTTAGAATAATTCAAGCTCTCTAAAAAATTACATGACCATGTGATTTCTGTAAATATTTTTTTCGATAAACAAAGTGTTCATCACAGTTATATTTATCACTTGTTTCAAAATAATATACTATACAATATAATAATAATAATTAAATAATAATATTAATAATATAATAATAATAATAATAATAATAATAATAATAATAATAATAATAATAATAATATTATTATTATTATTATTATGATTAATAATATAATAATAATAATAATAATAATAATAATAATAATAATAATAATTATAATAATAATAATACTCATAATCATAATAATAATAATTATGATGAATTGCACAATACCATCTTCAAAGTATACACCAAACACATTTCAAACACAACACGCACATAGAGTAGTATAATATACAATATATAAATCCTGAACAACACTTTTCTCATTTGTCCAATCTTAACCAACACACATGCATGTTCTACCATAAAAAGTGAACAAATACTTCCTAGTCTTTAAGTACCGTACATCCTCCACAGGAGGTTCCTTCACAGTTTTGAATCAAGTTTACCTATGAGCAAAACTTTGTTCAGTTTAATAATATGAGAATTTAAAGCAACTGTGCACCAGATGATCAATTGCAAGAAAAAAAGAAAATTGTCCCAAACTGTCATGAACTTGGTATTAATGTGAACAATGCGTTGAAACTTACTAACTGAAGTACCACATAGTTTACAATTTATTAAAAAAGGTACCAAAATGTAAAAAAATATTGTGTTGGAGACCGGGTTCGAACCCGTGTCGCCAAAATTGCAGTCTAGCATCGTATCCACTGAGCTACGACGGCTTGCTCTAATCGGGTGACATAATTCAGCTATACACCTAACTCGGTAATATCACGTGATAACACCGACTAGCCAATCACGCATAAGGCATGAATTCTACTAGGTAGACATACCCAGTAATCTTTTTATTGGAAAAATACGAAAAACTGCGAAAACTAAATTTATTGTAAACTATGTGGTACTTCAGTTAGTAAGTTTCAATGCATTGTACACATCTATACCAAGTTTATGTCAGTTTTCGACAATTTTCTTCATTTTTTTGCTGTTTCATCATATGTAGTACAGCCCCTTTAAAGAACAATTAAGCTAATATTCAGTAATAAATTCTACATTTTTTAAGAACAAATAGTTCTCTCTTTTTTCACAGCATTATAATCAGTTGTTTTATTGGAAATAATATGGTACCTCCACAATGGACATATTCATGAAATACCAAAATATTCAATCTATTAGCTGTAGAATAATGACTTGTTTATTCTTTCATTATTGTGTACTGGGAGAATGCCCACTTCACACCTGATACTCATTTAGTTTTAGGCCTACAAAAAAATCTGTGTAAAGGGAAACGGTTTCAAAAGCTATAAAAAAATAATATATAAAGTCCAATCAAAACAGCAAAGCAAGTCACAAACAACATTTTGGTATGTTAATTAAATCTTAACTATTCATGTTGAAAATTGTTATCAACACAATTAAGTTAAAGAATCCATCCATATACACATGATATCCAGATATATATGTATTATTATCAATTTAACTTCTTCAAAAATTACGGTTGAAAAAACTCTTGGGACTTGGGGTGGGGGTGGGGGGGGGGGGTGTCATCTGTCAGGTTGCCAGAAACACATATTTTTTCTTTTGGCCTAACCTGGTAGTGTTTCCAATCTACCAATCAACCAATATTTTTCCGGAAATTACAAGATTTACACAAGTTCCTTAATAAGTTTGCACTAACATTGTCAACCAGTCAGTCAGTCAGTTAATGTGATTTGGTCAAAGTGGTCTGTCTGTTTGCCTGCCTGTCTGTCTGCTGTCAGTCTGTTTGCCTATCTGTTTGCCTGTCTGTCTGTTTGTCTGTCTGTCTGTCCGTCCGTCCATCCGACCAAAATGCCCGCCCGCCCAAAACCCGCCACCTGCCTGCCTGCCTGCTAGCCAGCCTGCCTGTCTGTCCGTCCGTCTGTCTGTCTGTCTGTCACAGTCTTATTGCTGCAGGTTGGTCAGCCTGAGTTAAGCGATGGTTGGATCTCTCCGAACATCTTTCTTCACTTCTCTGAGGAATCAGGATGATGGATGATAGTTTGTGAACAGACATGTCCACAGATTATAGATGAAACAGAAAAAAACCCCAGTAAGTCTTGATGAAAGCTCTTCTTACAATGGTAGCCATGGTAAATCAGTAATAAATCAGACAAGATGTCACTGATTAGCTATAAACATGAAGCATAATAAATGAAGACCAGTGCTATCCTTCTATATGTTCATCAGATGTTCCAGCTAGGACCACCACTGTACTTCGAAGCCCCATAATGCTTTGAAAACATAAGTTACTGTGGACTCAACACAAATGCTTGGCTTATCAGTAAATGAACCAAATGAGCAGGTTACACATAGGAACATGTCAAATGTAGTGGCTACTTATGACTGATAAGCCCTCTGTCTGGGAGATATTGTGTACATTATTGTATTTGTTGCCATCATATATTTATGCGGTAGCTGGGAGTACTGAGGGTTATTGGTGCCATGTGGTAGTGAAAGGAGGGGAGTAAAAGATGAAATGAGCATAAGATTAATTAACAAAACTAGTTTAAGAGCTTTCCTCATTTAAGTGATATTCTAAATTCGCAAGTAGCAATGTTAAATTCCAAAACTCCCAACAAATTATAGGGCTTTTTGACATATTCTACAATACATGGACATATGAGAAGTGACATTTACATGACATAAAATCAATTCTTATATTCATCAGTGAAAAATGACCATCCAGGAACTCAGTTGCATTATATTGACCCTTTTTCACCTATGATGTTATTAAAGGAAAGAACAATTTTATTTATATATGTATATTTTTAAATTTGATTTCATATTTATAACATAAATTTTATGATATGAAATTAATTTAGTAAAAAATTGCTGGACTCAAGTGACCTTTAAATAATCGAGATGGTATTTTTCTAATTCAAATAATCTCATGAATTGTATCTGGCAATATACTCATTTTCTTTTAACAAAGGGAGGTCATCATTGCAAACAACCATTGGCCAAAGGGGGAGAACTCATTATACAGAAACTGTGTGTGTGTGGTCTTAAGCATTACATTGATTTTACTGTTTTATATGTTTTCAATCTTTTCCTGTTTCAACTTCATTATATCTGACCCATTGACATTGTATTAATATATCACAGTTTAGGTAGTCAATCTTAAAGAACATAAGTGTTATGGAAACACATGGTACAGCCGTGTTTAATAAATAAAAATATTTATGAATTAAAGTGACAATCTTATTTAAAATCAATACATACACATGTATAACAAACATATATTTTGAGTTATAAACCTTTAACTACTTACCTAAAAATACATTTATGGAAAATATTATTTACTGATAACAAAATTGTAACTGTGCTTTAAATCACTGAAAATACAAAAATATTTAATGATTGGTAAGTGCTTAAAGATTTACTGCAACCTACTATCGTCTCAAAAGGTAGAAATATCGTGTTTTCTGCACCTTTCTTTCAAATTAAACTCAATTTCCTTTATGAGCACAATTGTTTTCAACATTTATTCATCCTTTTTGGTATATTAAAACAATTGTAGTAATTGTGGTAAATCTTATTTGGGAGTAAAAGTGCATTTTAAAGGAATTGTGTGTGGTAAACCCATGGTTGATCATTAAAATTATTTATCTATAAATCAGTTTTTGTTTAAATATACTTACATCAAACATCATCATTTGTTCTAAAATTAATACATGTCCTAAACATCTA